>NC_053161.1:179431454-179576454 GCF_016835505.1 Polypterus senegalus
TGTATATTTTAATGTAATATTGTGGTTTTATAAGTCACTACATAAATTACTGAAATACACTCAATGATAGTTTTAGATAGCCCCACACTTCAGTCCTTAACAAATGCAGTTCTTTACAAACATCATATTTTAATTTCTCTTTGATAGGCATGAAAAATAATTGTGTTGAATCTCAACTTAGGACTACATTTTTGATACGTATGTACTATTGAGGGACTTTTTTTTTGTTTTTTTTTTTAAATCAGATGGTTACTTTATTTTAACAAGCAATATAAATAACCTGTTTACTCTTTACCCTCAGATCACATTCTATTTGTTTATCAAGCAGAACTGAATATTTTCATTATCTACACAATACTGTAATAACTGTAGAGTTTAGCGGGCCAAAATAACACAGTGAGACACACAAACACACTCACTATGCATGCACACTACAGGTGACGTCATTGGTTTTCCTGTGGATTGGACTGTTGAATCTTCACAATGGCTGTATATGCTGGGATCTTTGGCACGTCGTCCCAGTAGCATGCGAGATGTTGCCAATGATTTACCCTGCTCCTCTCCTTCTCCCTGTTCCAGTCTCGGTTCAAGGTTGTCGAGATGACAAACGTATTTTTTTTCTGAGATGTTCAGTATGTTGAAAACATTGCCTGTGGCCAGCATCCAGCGTAATGTTTTATCTAAAGTCTCCACTCTTCTTTTTGTAGCATTATAGTCCATTATCATTTCTGGCCATGGAATCTCCTATCCCTTTGCAGATCACATTGTGCACCAAGGATGTGTCATTTGTTTAGACAAACGTGAAGGTCTTCACTGGCGTCTTCTGTGTGGCCAGCATTTGAGATGAGAGCTCTGGCTTATTTTTCCTTATCGTGCTAAGCATTGTTACCTTCTCTTGAGGAGCTGCTGTCCCAGTTTGTGTAAAAGTTATTGCATATGGCGTTGTGGCCATGCAGCTTATGTCATGTCCAGGGCGAGCCTCACGCCTTAATTTCTCACAGGAGTTCCACCATCTGACTTCCCTTTGTTAATGAAATGACATCCTCTGCTCTTCCATATCTCTATGTTTCCCCTTGAGCATGTTATTCCTAGCTTTAGACTGGCTTCTCTTTTTTATGCAGATGATGCTTAGATCTACAGTGATCCCTCGCTTTATCGCGAGGTGCTTGCATACTTAAAAGCGCACAAGCCCTATTGATTTTTGATTGTTTACATTACTCTCTCTCTCTGACATTCTCTGCTCCTGACGCGCACCTTGAAGAGGAAGATATGTTTGCATTCTTTTAACTGTGAGAAAGAACTGTCATCTCTGTCTTGTCATGGAGCACAGTTTAAACTTTTGACTAAAGGGTGTTATTTCATGTCTAGAGGGCTCTAATAATGTTAAAAAAACGTATTTAGAAGATCGTAAACAGGTTTTCAATGCTCTAAATGCGAAAATATTAGACTTATAAATAAAGAATCCTACTTCTTGGAAATTCATTTATCTGTCTGGAGTGGATTAATCGCGATAAAGGAGGGTTTACTCTATAACTGTGCGGAGAATATTTATAAACAGTGTGAGAGAGTTTCTAAGGGCTTAAAATATATAAAAATAACCATACATACAAACAAATGGTTTCTACTTTGCGGATTTTCACCTATCGCGGGGGGTTCTGGGATGCAACCCCCGCGATCGAGGAGGGATTACTGTATTTCAGTGTTAAAAGTAACACTTCATCGCAGCTTTCTCAGCTCACAACTTGCCTCAGTGAAATTAAATTAAAACCTGAACAGAGCAAAACTTTAAAATTAAATTGCAACATAACTCAGAATCTCGGTGTTACTTTGATTCCCGCTTTTCTTATTTCACATTCCTTATGTTTGCTCATTCCTCTCCTTTTCAAATGCTGAGAATTTTGTCCCCGCTTTTATCACATCCCACATTATTTATAGTAAATCACTACTAGCAGGTGCCCCTTCTATTTTTATATCACAGCTCCAGCTGATCCAAAACTCAACTGCAACAGTCCTGACACGGACCACCAACAGCGAGCACATCCCAGCCATCCTGCTGCACCTTCACTGCTCCCTGAGTCTCACAGGATTGAAAACCAAATTCTATTCTTGACCTGCCCACTAAGGTCCTCTCATTCTGTGCCCCCCACTAACCTGCACTCTGTGGGTGACAGCAGGGCTTTCAGCTGTATATAGCGTCTTGACTGTGGACTGACCTCCCAAAGTTAATGACATCACCTGACTCCATTCATTTGTTTAGGAGGACATTAAACTGACCTGACATTCGGCCCCTTCTTTCAGTTTACCCCCTCTGTCTGTCCAGGTACTCGGGGTTTGAATTTTTAATCACAATTTATGTTATTTGTTCAAGATTTTTTTTGTAGTATTAGATGTTGTATTTTAGTTTGCATTATTGTCTTTTATTCTATTTGAATGTTTTGTGTATCCTGTATTTATCTTTATTTACTGAAGATATTATTTGTAGCCAATGTTATATCGGTCCTGTTGTTCTTTCTGAATTTTGGGCAGGGTGCTATAGAAATAAATTGTGTTCTTATTAGTATTTTTATTTTTTTTCTTTTGATGGCCCATCGTTTATAATAAGTCACAAAAACTACAGTAGTTCTATATAATGCAATTATAATATTGCATAATTCAGTTTAGAAAATGTATTGCCATTTTCTTCACATATTCAAAAATATTAGATTTGCTTAAATGTCAATTTTAAATTGGTTTAGAACAATATTGCACACATGCACAGTACATTTTTAAAAACAATCACTTTTATTATTAACGTTTTACTATACTCTAACGTTGTGCAAACATTAAAATTATATTGTATACTTCGTTTCATGAATGATGATTTTAATTTTGTCGACATGTTAAATGGTTCCCACAGACCCGAACAAAACGTAAATGTTAATATTAATACTTCACAGAAACAACCCGTATTGTTTAGTTTGATGTATGACACAACGTGATGGCAGAAACCCTCTGAACTTCACAATGATGCGTATTATTTGGTTTGATGTAATTTTTTTTCCTTCTCATTTTTATTGCTTCATTTCTGAACGGGTCCCTCACCCGATGTTACTTTCCGGTCTTTGCCGAGACCTGCCGAAACCATCCAAAAGTAATTTTACGAAGTCAGTCCTGAAACGACAGACACGTCACTTCCGGGTCTGTAACCATAGACATATAACTGCGGTGACGTATGGTGCTGTGGCTCTGCAATTGGATAGTATTGGGAATATCTGACATGCTCCAGGACAAAAACTTTCTTCAAAACAACTTTGTTATCAACAACTTTGAATCAAGTTTCAAGTTTATCAGCTTCATCTTGTTTAAGTACACCCTGCACACATCACAAACATTTTAGTACTTAACACATTAATAAACTCCTATTAAACAGCAGCACCTCCCAGAATTGTAAGACTGGCATGGTGGAGGCCTTGACTGCATCAGTCTTTCTTAACGCTCCATGTGTGCTTCTGACGGACCAGTTTGCTATGGGTAACCCTAAACTTGGGGGTAGGGGCGGGGGTGTTGGCAAAGAGTAAATGCGGCTCATTATTGACCTTCATGAATATTCTAATTAAATGAAAGTGGGCCTTAGCCAGAAGAGGGATGCCAGTCCTGACAGTGGTGTTCATATAAGAGTGGCACATGGGGTGACCCACACAGCCTGGTTGGGTCTGTATGAAAGTCACATGTATAAGTATACAAATGGACCTTAACTTCCACCTCACCACTGTGGTCCAGTGCAAAACAAACACTAATAGAAGTTATTGGGGTATTGAAGAAAACCAGAGTACCAGTACAGGGCAGGAGCCAGCTATAGACCAACATAGGGTACACTCACATTCAAGTCCACAACCACACCAAGACAAGTTAGATTTGCCAGGCCGCTAAAGCGGAGCATCTTTAGAGAAGTGGAGAAAATACGAATAAAAGAGCAGACATGGAAACTGCATAGAGACTAAAAAAACAGGCTGAGATTCAAATTCATTCTGACAGAACTGTAAGGTAGTAACACAAACCATAAATCTCTATTAATTTCTCCAATGCTCACTAACAGGCATTACAGAACAATGGAAGTTTATCATATTTGATATAGTTTAAATGGGAAAAAGACACACATTTAAGTGTCCATTCAAGCAATGCATGTAAATGTCTGCGTTGGATTAGGCAGGTTTGATGCCAGGCGTGTAAATACAGATACTGATTGCTAACCTTTACCAGTTAAGAGCATATAATTTATACTCTTAAAGGCGAGTTACTTCATGGCAGCACTGCCGTTTTCGCTCACTATATCTTAGTATTTGTTATCTGCACGTATTCTCTAAGACTCTTCTCCACGGTCATGGACTCCAGTTCGTTTTTCACTTTTACGATTTTGACTCCTTACTGTTCTTTTAATGGCCGGCCGGTCACCACCTCCACGACTTTGTTTGAACTGGACACCACGGAGAAATAAAAGAGAAACAAAAGGCAGAAATCAAAGCGCCGTACGTGTGGAATGGCCGTCTCCTCGATGTCTGCGATTCGAGAAGAAATCGACAAAAGGAACACATGGAGAGGAATGAATAGGCGCCAGCGATGTGACTGGGCGGTACGATTAAAAAATTTGAGACTCAGCCACGTGAAGTGAACCGCAGATACAAATCAACAGAAACATCGCGCGAGTGACCGCATGAGGATTCACTCCAGCAAAGTTCGACAGAGGTCTAACGAACACGAACTCGCCACTCACTCAAGTCGCGCGCGGCGATTGTAATGGAGCGAATGAAAACTCACAAATCCATAAAATGCATCCCCAAAACTCAGAGCACTTACTGTCTGCCTCTTGGCGATGGGATTCTTTCTGAACTTGTTCACACTTCTGTCTCACTCAGTAACAGTATTCCGTCCTTAGTGCTTCACAAAGCGAGACAGACGCAGCGTGGCTACAATAGCTGTCGCGTTAGATGACGTCAGTCCGAAGCCGACATAGGCTCACGTGACAGTAAAGCGAGTTCCTCCAGACATAGAATTACTAGATGCCGCATGACCAGCAGCATAGAACGTCAACTCGCCGCCATATTGCGAGTGGCATTGCTGTGGACTGTCGCTTCCCGATCTGCGTGCCACTCGATTTGCTTGCGCAGGCGTATTGAAAGCCTAACATGTCGTAAAGGGTTCACGCATGAGTTAAATAGATTGGGCAGCACCGTAAAGTGTGTCGTCTGGAGGTTTATTTTTGTTTTTTTCTGTCCCCCCTGGCCATTGGACCTTACTCTTATTCTATGTTCATTAATGTTGACTTATTTTGTTTTCTTATTGTGTCTTTTATTTTTCTATTCTTTATTATGTAAAACACTTTGAGCTACTGTTTGTATGAAAATGTGCTATATAAATAAATGTTGCTGTTGTGTGATGACGTAGCCTTTCAATACGCATGCGCACGCAGATCGGGCTGGCAACGGGAACCAGGTAGTGATGCACACCGCCGGCGCTTAATGAAAAAAAATTAAAAACAAAAAAATCCACTTTATGGCACGGCCCGATCGGAACCGTGCATGCAGTACAACTTAACATTACGGTATACAGTATTCATTTTAGTTCCACATTAGTTGACCATAATGAAAATATTCATCCTGCAAAATAAACGAAGCAGTCTTTGTTTCAAAATTATTTTTGAAACTGAAAGCCTCAGTAGTCTTACCTGTAGAAATAGCAAATTTAACATGAACTGCACATCATCTTGAACAGGAAATCTTAAAAACAGAAGAAAAGAACAACCAGTTGTGTCTCAGAATACGGGTACACTGGCATCTGTTCTGCCACATGGAAGGCTGGTTACCACCGGGCATCCTGTAGGGCTTAAGAAAAAAAATTCAATAAAGGGGCATTGTTTCTCTAACTGCAGCAATAAGAAATTAGTTATTTCTAAGGAGTAAGCCTTCTCCATTATATTCATTTAAATGTATTTATGTGTACTTCTATAAGCTTATAACACATGACAACAGCAGGTGCCCAGCCTGTCACTGTGCCACATCAGACGCACACCACATTTCTCTGATGGCTTTGGATATAAATTTTAAAATTGCCTGTTTTCAACCTTTTTTTCTACTAAATAAGGTTAAAGAAATCCATTAACAATTTGTAATTCTATTATCTGCATCCTGCTTTCTTGTAATAACTTAGTTATTGCTACTCTTGTATGTAATATAGCCTTCATCATTATAATTTGTTAACTTTATTATGGAAAAACTATTGGATTGATGTAATCTGATATCAACATAATAAAAAAAAATACCGATGGCTTTGGAGGGCACACTTTACACCGGTCGAGTGTCAGTCCAGCACTCCTAATTCTATTCCTAATGCGACACCTCGATTACATAGTTTTGCTTAACAATTAGCACGCCGTTCGCTCTTTAAGATAAAAAATGTGGACAAATGTTAAAAGAAACACACCATCAAATGCTAATAGGGTGTTACGAAATAAATGACATACATCTATTAATCCATTAACCCAAACACGGAAAATTCCGATTTTTACGATTAAACCACGAGATTACGAAGTGGTTTAACTAAAAGTGATGTACTTACAAAAAGCTGTACGTGTCCATCATAAACTTCACAGACACACATCACATTTAATTTCGCTCCCTCTTCATTCGATTGGAGTTAAATTTTTCTTGCGACACATCTTCCAAGACGTTATAAAATTCAAAAGTTGCCATCTTTTCCATTAACAAGTCCACTTACAGACGGAGAAACGACAACACAAAAATGACTCGCAAGTACAAGTCAGACCTGATGAGTGACGTGTATTGTAAAACATTAGACATGTGCAGAACAAATTGGGCAGTGTCGTGAAATGAATTTTAATTAAGCAGAGAGCGCGTGCGCAAGACAAATCGGATGGGGACTCGTGTCGCAAAGTAAAAAAACGCAGATCAGGTAGGGTCATAATAGTAAAGTTCTGCACATGCTTGCGCATGTGTGCGTATGCACGCACAAATCAGGTAGGCACCGCAGATCGGGTAGTGACAAGCTCTCGACCCGGTAGAGCAGCCCGACATTCCGTGTGTCCCAGCGTCCACTTTCTTCTCACGACCCTTTGCCGCTGAAGGCGGTGTCATCTTCACATTGTTTACAGCTCGGCACAGTTAAAAAGTAGAAAGACGCAAAGCTGTTTTCCTCATTTCTTCTACTATCAAGTACTGCCAATTAAAAAAAAGTTATAATGTGGCAGTTTCCGCGACAGTCACGTGGATGAATAAATAAAACTTCTCTGTCAGAACGCGCCTGGCGGTGAACGTCTCAGCACTGGAGTCCAGAGAGGAGGGCTGGGAGAGGGCGACGTGGGGCGGACTTCTATGGGATAGATCGCCATGTTTGTGTTTACTTCTTTTCAATATCAGTAAAGTAACTCTCACACAAATAATAACGATTCATAAAGATGATATAAAAAAGGTGTCCACAAACAAAGTGATTAGTTCCTGTATTATAATATGTTCTGTGGTCATACGTAATTTCCGTTTCAAACGCGAAAAGAATTTTGTATATATAGATAAATATCAAATACTATTACCACTACTACTAATAATAATAATAAATAGTTGGTTAGTTCCAGTGTCCATTCAGCAGGGAATCATCCCGAGGTGATCTCATCATTAAATATATAGTATTTATTGTCTTGTGCATACAGTATAATTGTATTGTTACTTACATGTCTCTCCAGAACAGTGATAATATAATAAAACACAAACAATATAAATAGAATACAATGTACAGTATAGCTATATATTGTGTTGTATTTCACATATTTATACATAGTTTTTTTCTTACAATGTTTGTAATTACCATTGGCTGTTCAGTAATTCCACAACTAAAACACTTTCTCTGAAGCCATACTGAGCGCCACTGGTTCTTTACTATTTGCCAGAAGGCAGGAGCAAGAAAAACAGCTGTACAGAATGGCTGAGTGTGTAATAGTCGTAGCAGATTGTCTTTTAGATAACCTGCCTGGACAGAAGGCAGCTGGGTGCCAGTAATATTTTGTGGCTTTCATCACCCTCTGCAGTGACCCAAGCATGTGTGCCCTACCAGGATGTGATGTCGCCAGTGAAGATGGACTCCAGACAGCACCTGTGAGACATCTCAGGAAGGCATTGGTGAACTTGGCAATAGGCAAACCATGCTGTTCCCTCCTCAATTAATCAATGATTGTTACTGCACAAAATTTAAACAAGCTCACCATTTCCACAGCACCCCATAAAAACAAACCACAGCATGATCCGTCCTCTGAAGTCTATGACCTGCTCCTTAATTTTTGGGCATGAAAGGTTAGATTGTCCTTGGACCGCTGAGTCAAGCAGACAGATCAGGTGATCAGGCCTATGATGGTGATGTCGGTAGCATTTTTAATGATGGAGCTGGTGTGGTGTCCGAACACACAGTCACACCGGGGGATTAGCACACTACCCCATAGTTTGCCTGGTTTGAGGTGAGCATAGAGGATACTATGCTGACAATCTGCAAGGCCGAGGTCTGCTCACTATAAAGTCCAAAATCCAGTTCTTTTGGCACAACAGTGTTGAATTCTAAGCTATTGTCTATAAACATACCTCTGTAAGAGCAGCTTTTACATTATTCAGATGTGCCAAGATGATATGGAGTATAAGACTTAACTGCTATACCAGTATGCATCATGGACATGGTGAAGTGGAGCAATGTTTGTACTAAGTTCAAAGTTAGTAAAAAGTCTGAGTGAGTGTAGTTAGTTCTAAAATGAGTTATCACATGCAGCACAATCAATCAATCAATCAACATTTATTTATATAGCACATATTCATACAAAAAAATGTAGCTCAAAGTGCTTTACAAAATGAATAGAGAAATATAAGACACAATAAAAGATAAACATAAGTCAACATTAATTAACATAGAATAAGTAAGGTCCAATGGCCAGGGTGGACAGAAAAAACAAAAAAAAAACTCCAAAAGCTGGAGAAAAAAATAAAATCTGTAGGGGTTCCAGACCAAGAGACCGTCCAGTCCCCTCTGGGCAATCTACCTAACATAAGTCAAACAGTCCTCTTTGTATTTAGGGTTCTCATGGAAGGACCTGATGATGATGGTCACGTAGACTTCTGGCTTTCAGTCCATCAATGTTGGTGCATCATGATGCTTTGAGTAGGTGATGGTGGCGCAGGCCGCCACCACAAAGAAACCGGAAAAAGAAACAGAAGAGAGAGTAGGGGTCAGTATGGATTTTGGAGCAACTGTGAACAGTTATTATGAAGAATTGAACATACAGATCATCAGGATTAAGTTAAAGTGAAGTTATAAAAAGGCCATGTTAAAGTCATGTGTTTTCAGCAGTGTTTTAAAGTGCTCTACTGTATCAGCCTGGTGAATTCCTATTGGCAGGCTATTCCAGATTTTGGGTGCATAACAGCAGAAGGCCGCCTCACCACTTCTTTTAAGTTTAGCTTTTGGAATTATAAGGAGACACTCCTTTGAAGATCTAAGGTTACGATTTGGAATATAACGCGTCAGGCATTCCGATATATAAGATGGAGCGAGATTATTTAAGGCTTTATAAACCATAAGCAGTATTTTAAAGTCAATTCTGAATGACACAGGTAACCAGCGTAGTGACATCAAAACTGGAGAAATGTGCTCGGATTTTCTTTTCCCAGTTAGGATTCTAGCAGCTGCATTCTGCACTCGTTGCAAATGATTAATGTCTTTTTTGGGTAGTCCTGAGAGGAGTGCGTTACAGTAATCCTAGTGGTCTGATGAATATGCGATTTAAAATTCAGATTACAGTCAACGGTTACCCCTAAATTTTTTACTTCCGTCTTAACTTTTAACTCTAGTGCATCAAGTTTATTTCTGATAACCTCGCTGAATCCATTATTGCCAATTACTAAAATTTCAGTTTTCTCTTTATTTAGTTTGAGAAAATTACTATTCATCCATTCAGAAACACCAGTAAGACATTGTGTTATTGAATCAAGAGAGTCGGTGTCATCAGGTGCTATTGATAAGTGCAGTTGTGTGTCATCAGCACAGACTGTTATGGACGTGAAAAAGAGGAACAAACAGATAAGCACATTTTCAACATTATAAGAGATGTAAATCATGAAACAAACATATATTCCCTCTCTCTCATACTGTATACAGTATATATATATATATATACACACACACACACACACACACACGTTGTGACGTGAGATTTTGCATATAACTTGATAAATGTTTTGTATGTCTTTATTTATAATTTAGACAAACCAATGTAATTTAGTGTTACGTTGGTGAGAGGTAGTTGTGTTTGCCCCCTTTTTACGACTGTCTCTTTGTAATTTTATGACAGGATTTGGGGGGATGTGTCTTAAACCAGTTTGATGAATATTTCTCTGCTAAAGTCTTTCAACGCCCTGCAAGGAACCCAGGATGTTTAACATATGGTTTTGGGGCAGGAGATCAGATGATCTAGTCCACCCATTGGTCTGAGATATGGCTGTCTGGATTGGGTGGAGGGGTTGGACAGAAAACCTATAAATTTGCTTGCTCAACCACATTCTCTCTCTCTAACCAACATATGATGAAGAAGCATCTCTCTTGCTAACCTGTGATGATGAAGACAACACAATGAAGAGCACAGCTCAGCAGCCATATTGAACAGACATGTGGCTGAAAGCTGAGCACCAATGATGCCTTAACTAGAGACATTAAGTAACTACAAGTCTGCGTGCCACCTGAATTACACATCACCATTTGATCAGGTTGTATGGTTGCCAATATTCAAATGTACTTTGCATTTTGTTATTATTTATGAATATTATCAGTAATACATTATTTTATGTGTAACTTAACTCCTGCTTGTCTTTTTACTACATCTAATTGCCTGAGGTTATAGATATAGAAGGGAAGGTGGGGATAAGTTATATACAGTGGTAAATTTGTGAGATTAGGCATTCTAAGGCTACATATTAATAATACAATAGGGGAAAGTAAAGCAATATATATATTACTCTACCAAGATAAAACAATACACACACACACATAGTATATATTAATTATCCTCATTTATAACATGGTATTGTTTCATACAGTGGTTCTCATATTCACTCCCAGGAGCTGCATTTTTGTCCCAGCTAATGTTTGCTTTTAATTCGACTCCCATCTTGAACTTGCAAGCCAACAGTCTCGGTCTTGAAAGTTAAAGTGATGTATCAAAACACAAAGCTCATTGTTATAACTACCACATAGGGGAGTGTAACCTGTGGGGGGCATTTTAGCACCCAAACCCTAGACACAACCACACATAGAAGTTTCAGGTTAAATATGAATATATTTTAAATTAATAAAGCACACAATCCCAGTCAGGACATCCACCTGTGTCCTCCATCCACTATACTGTATAGGTCTTTTGAGAAGACAAGGAATTACTGAACCAGGTCAGAGAGCCAGTCCATCCCCTCCTTTCTTTACAGTGGAAATTTTGAAGGTTAACAAAATTAAAACAAAACATAACAACCTAACAGCAGCAAGTGATGGGAACTTTTTTTTTTTTATGCCGTATCTCATCAAGATATGAGAGCATATCCTTCATGCAGTCAAAAGTAAATAACTAGGAAGGCATGACTCCCCTTTGGTCTAATTTTCCACTTGTGTGTGTTCCTTCATCCTCATCCATATCAAGAATTCTTGGCCTGTGTTCTGTCCCAACAAGTCGGTCACAAGTAGTCAGGATGTTTTTGATCAATGAAGACTTTTTTTTGTGAAAAATAAAACAATACAGAGTGTGAAGTATTTTATTTGGAATATCAACACATTAACTCCACTTTCACTCAAACTACAGTCACATTGGCTTATGAAATAAACCCACCAATATGACCAAAGCTTGTCATAGGAATGCTTAGCTCCATTAATTTCTCTGGCTTTTTTCCTTTACTGTACTCCGTGTATTCATGAGGTGGAGTAAAAAAGAAAAAATAAATTCCAGTGTGCAACCACAGCAGTTCGTCTTCAAGGGAACGTCGTGTCTAGTTAAAAACCATTCAGAAAGTGCATGAATAATTCAAAATGACTAAGTGCTCTTAAGTGAAAAAAGCAAACATTTTTATTTACTAATATATTTGCTGTAAGACCCATTTCAATTCAATCTGTACGTCTACAGGAAATTGTACTTAAGTGAGTACCTGAAAGACAAAGATAGTCCAATTACCACAATACAGTCACTTGTGAAGGCCAAATTCATCATTTCAAATAATAGGTAATTTAATTGTTCCCAATTTAGTAAGCATGCTTTAAAAGCTACTAAAACATTCACCTAAACATATTGCAATAGTAATGCTACATGTAAAAGGTTATACATAATTTAAAGTGTTTACCTTAATGAAACAATCACTCCTCTCTAGACTGATTGATGACTGAATGATACTGAAAAGGAAAAACAGAATCCTTACCTTTAAAAGATTTGCTGTGTTTGAGCCGCTAAGAATCATTTCACTACACACAGTACCTGGCAGGGTTGTGCCTTTGTGCCAACCACATTTTCCATGCTACAAGACACAGCAATACAGATTATTAAATATTATGCATTTCTGCAAATCAATCATGTAGTATTTCTATAATTTTAATACATTCCAATTTTCTAACAACTACACATAACCATAAATATGCTGACCTGCAAATTCAGTTAATGCTACCTAATGCCACAGATGAAACTGATCTTTGAAGAACAAGGAAAACAGTCCAAAAAATACACTCCACAAAAGCAAGACTATGAAGCCATTCATTGAATAAATTTGAAGAATGGTACACTAAATTTGATACTATTCAATGTACTGGCATAAATAATTCAGTCAACATTTTCAAAAATACATGCATTTTATATAAAAGTTTGGGCAATTATAGGTGAAAACACTTGACTTTCTACTCTATTCCAATTCAGTAGTCTCCAGTGGGGATGTTTTTCAGCAGCAGGAACTGGGAGACTAGTCAGGATAAAGGGAAAGATGACTGTAGCAATGTACAGAGACATCCTGGATGAAAACCTGCTCCAGAGCGCTCTTGACCTCAGACTGGGATGACGGTTCATCTTTCAGCAGGACAACGACCCTAAGCACACAGCCAAGATATCAAAGGAGTGGCTTCAGGACAACTCTGTGAATGTCCTTGAGTGGCCCAGCCAGAGCCCAGACTTGAATCCGATTGAACATCTCTGGAGAGATCTTAAAATGGCTGTGCACCGACGCTTCTCATCCAACCTGATGGAGCTTGAGAGGTGCTGCAAAGAGGAATGGGCGAAACTGACCAAGGATAGGTGTGCCAAGCTTGTGGCATCATATTCAAAAAGACTTAAGGGTTGGAATTGCTGCCAAAGGTGCATCGACAAAGTATTGAGCAAAGGCTGTGAATACTTATGTACATGGGATTTCTCAGTTTTTTTATTTTTAATAAATTTGCAAAAACCTCAAGTAAACTTTTTTCACGTTGTCTTTATGGGGTGTTGTGTGTAGAATTCTGAGGAAGAAAAATAAATTGAATCCATTTTGGAATAAGGCTGTAACATAACAAAATGTGGAAAAAGTGATACGCTGTGAATACTTTCCGGATGCACTGTACTTATGTGTCTCTGGTGAATATAAAATAAAAATAGATATAAAGTTCTTAAAACTGACAAAGATGCACAAGAACAAACATTCACTTTATTTAAATAAAAAAAAACCCTTCTAAAGCAGTATTTTGAAAGAATGCAGGAGAGGTAAATATGAGATGTTGAATATTGTTTTAAGAGTTTAAACAAACTATACTATCATTGAAAGAATTTTACAAAATAATAATAATAATAATAATAATAATAATAATAATAATAATAATAATAATAGTAATAATAATAATAATAAAAAATAACTGGCTGTTCTTTTCCCCATTGTCTAGATTCTAATTTTCTTGAACAGGAGGTAATTGAATATTGCTGTAGCACTTGACCTTTGTTTGTAGCTACTTGTTAAAATTTTCCATTATGTACTGTAAATATATATAGAACTATGAAAAAAGATCTAAATTACCAAAATGTATTCAAACTTTTGACTAGTAACATTATTATACGAGGAAAAAATAGTATATCCACTATTATCTGTGTTTGTCTTAGAAACTTGTGCTCTTTCTGAAATACCAGGTTACTGATAAATTTTGCTTCTGATTAACTAGCATACATGATATACATGACGATTATAGGGCAGAGCAATTATAAGTACTTAATCGCAGTCACAGATACAGTATATTTGATTACGATCCATTACACTTAGCTATGGTCAATTATACTCAACAATGGACAATTACATATAATAATACTTATAAATAATAATAATCGAGAGCTGAATCTGTGGATTTACTTTTCCAAATTGAGTATTCTGAAGAGCCCTGTTGCAATACGCTACACAAACGGACCTGCTTGTCATTTAATACTTTCTAAGAGCGCTTAGTATTGCACGGCACCTGAAAGTCGATTCAAACAACATCTTTAATACACTCTGGTATAATTCGTACCCTACCAGTAAAGTATGATATTATCTAATATTAATAAAATTTGCAACAAACTCAATGTCATCTTGATTTCAAACCCAATCTTATTCTTTTATCCTCAATAAGCTTTCATAAAGATTTATTCAAAGTCCACCATTCCTTCAAATGCCGACAAAAACAATGATTGGCGTATCGAAACTGACATCAAAGGGTGTCCCGTGATATGAAGGGTGTTCCGTGTCTAACATCATAGGTATTGTGGGCTACAGCTAGACCCTTCTCAATTGTATCCTGCTGCAGGTCGCAGACTCGGCCTTCCATGCACGCAGCCTTCTACACCTCCTGCCTTCCACGTCACACCCCCAGCATTTGCATCAGTCCTCTGTCACATTGCTTTTGTTGAAAAACTAGTAAAGTTGATTTACCATGTAACCCTAAAGTATGATATTAATATGGCTTCCTCCAATCATGAGGCAAGAATCCGAGCTTCTCTTAATGGTATTACTCTCGTATTTACTTTTAGAAACAAAAAAACAGTTTTAATATTTATGAGTCAGCATTCGATATAGTTAAAAGAAAGAGGGCATAACATATTTTTAGATTAAGGAAACACCATACTAAATATGAATGTAGTTGCTCTAACTGCTATTATAGTGAACTAGCCAACCCGCGGCGTACCATATGCCACATAATCAGGCCGGTTTTTTAATGATTTTTAAGCACAGTGAGAAAATTAACATTTGAAAAATTGGTAATGTAATAAATCAAAAAGAAAAGCAACATTGTAACAATGCATGGAACGAACCAACACACAATCGTCCGTGACTGAAAACTGGCGGACCGTCCTCGCGCCTTCTCCTGCCAGACGGAGGGATGGGGGTGCACGGCGCAGAGTGTGGAACGGGAGGAGAGGAGAAGGACGTCCATTCAGCTCCGTCCGTCATGCTAGTCTGCTGATTTCTCGTTCAGTATGCACTGCCCGCTCATGTGCCCACCTCCAACTCTTCACTTGAGTTGTCGTCTTTGCACAGTCCAGATGCACCTGTGACTCACGTAGACTTTTCATTGCTCTGTGCGGTTTTGGTTGCTTTTCTATATATAATCCACCAAGACACCCGACCACGGTGGTAGCGAGGTGGGAGGGGGGTGTGTACAAAGGGTTGGGACGCAACCAGTGGGAGCGTATGAGTCGCACTTAGTGGGAATTCCACGGTTTGCAGCCCGAATGGGGTTGAACGGCTTACCCACGCCGGGTAGACACACGCTCAATGTCATGCATAATTATTTCTTGAATGCTAAACACTTCTGGAAAGACACGGTTGTCTAAAATGGGTTGGTGTGAGAATACAACAAACAAAGCGAATGAAAAGATGGAACTCTGCAGAGAGCAAAATACAACACAATAGTGAATCTGCGGCATAACAAACGCCGCATAATTATTTATTGATGGTTGAACACTTCTGGAAAGACACAGTTGTCTAAAAAGGGAGGGTTTGAGGATACAACAGAAAGTGAATGAAAAGATGGAACTCTAGACGTTTCATTGCTCTGTGCGATTTTGGCTGCCTTTCTATATATAATCCACCAAGACACCTGACCACGGTAGTAGCGAGGTGGGAGGGGGGTGTGAACAAAGTGCAGGAGCATCTAAGAAGATGCATGTTTGTCGCGGATGCGAATTGCTGTATGTAGCGTGTAAAACAGTTTGCTATGGTACACACGGTCATGCGTCATAACCGAAAACTCAGTTTTTAAAGACTGCTCACTTCATTGTGTTTTAACCTCAGTTGTAAAGGAATGTTTTAAGGACCCCATGGGATACCCTTCGGTTTTGGCTGCTTTTCTATATATAATTCACCAAGACACCCGACCACGGTAGGAGAGGCGTGTTGCCAAAGGGTAGGGACGTAATGAGTGGGAGCGTATGAGTCACACTTAGTGGGAATTCCACGGCTTGCAGCCCGAATGGGGTTCAACAGCTTACCCACGCCTCTCTGCGCTGGGTAGACACACGGTCAATCTCATGCATAATTATTTATTGAATGCTAAACACTTCTGGAAAGACACGGATGTCTAAAATGGGTTGGTGTGAGAATGCAACAGTAAGTGAATGAAAAGATGGAACTCTGGAGAGAGTAAAATACAACATAATAGTGAAGCCGCGGCATAACAAACGCCCCGTGGCTCAGACGTGCATGTGGACTCTTAGCACAGACGAAAGGGACTAACTGGGTGGTCGGTGAGTTTTTGCATCCGGGCAAATGGGCAGGCAGTGTGAATGCCTAGAGAGCGAGGGTAGACACCGGCCGGTAAAAAAGGAGTGTTGGTGGACAGAAAAACATCTTCCGTGTTCCTGCAGGAGCATCTAAGAAGACGCATGCTTGTCGCGGATGCGAATTGCTGTATGTAGTGTGTTAAACAGTTTGCTATGGTGCACGCGGTCGTGCGTCGTAACCGAAAAGTCATTTTTTAAAGACTGCTTACTTCATTGTGCTTTAACCTCAGTTTTAAAGGATTGTTTAAAGGATCCCATGAGATACCCCTCGCAAACCGTTTCACACGCTGCATATGGCGATTCACCTCCGCGAGAAACATGCCTCTATGAACAGTCAACGTAGCTCGGAGGTGCATGACATGCACATGACATTAACCTGACCTGCACTGCATGTGGCCTCTATGACAGACGAATATAAATGATGCCATTTTTTCTGTGTGGTCGCGTCCGAGTTGGTGGGCGTGGCCCTGCGAGTTGTCGTCGTATCCAATGATCTTGGAGTTGGTGGGCGTGGCTCCTTCCTGCGTGTGCCATAGGTGTCTCACTTTTCGGCGGCTTAGTCAATCCATGCCCCTTCCGGCGTGCTTTCCATGGTTGTCTTGCCTTAGTGAATTATATATATAGATGAGACAGATGGACAATATCATGTCTTACTGTTCTCAGTGACAGGATCTCCTCAGCTCCTTCCAGCCCAAGATAATTAGCAGCTATTGACAATATTTGTGTCCTTTCAGCTCCATCATCTAACATGTGTGTCTGAGGTGGCACTGAGGTGGTGTTCATGATTATTGCAATGTGGACAGTATGACTTAGAGAAGTCCTGCTTCTTAGCTGTAATTGAAGCTTTGGTGTCTGTGGATGAAGCACCAGATATTGAAGTAGAAGGCATGTGCTGCTCATGTCCTGTGAGACCTGTACATGTCTTAGTCTTTGTAAACTTGGAAGGCGTCTGTTCTCATGGTTGATGGCCTCTGGTGCACACCTGGATATCTGTATTGTGTTTACTGGTCAAGCCACTCTTCTAGATCTGGTAGTGTGGAAGTTCTGGCACTGCCACTCCTAATAATGAGCTTGCTGAGGCCATGTTCTCCAAATGTGTCTCCATTGGTAACTGGCAGTTTATCCAGCAATGTATCTACATGAGACTCACAGTGCAGTTCAGATCTAGAGGGACCATCCATAGCGTTAAGAAGGCCCGCCATATGTTAACAGAAGCAGCAAAGTTCTCAAATCCTAGAGCATCATCTGGCTGTATAGCTGGCATATTCAAAATTAAATTCAAATGACTTTAAACTAACTGTCTTGGTTGGCCATACATCTGCTCCAAAGGCTGCCTAGCACTGGTGTATGGGATTGGGGTATTCAGGTACCCTTAGCTACTTGGTAATCACCGGGCAACTCTAGATGATCCAGCAGGACTTGACACTTGACATAGTCCTCAGTCATTGTCCAAACCTTCTTAAGCTTTCTTTGGTTATCATATTCCATATGAAGATGCCATGGCCATTTCCATTAATCCAGACCCACAAAAATAAATGAGGATAGAGATGGGTGGAGGAGGCTGCCTTTGGTAATGATGATGTGGAATTATACTGGGCAATGAAGTCTGTGGTGGTGGCATAAACTGTGGCTGGGACTGTGGCTACTGTGGAGATGGCACAGATTGCACAGGAGCTGGCACTAATGATGGCACATTTTATACCAAGGCTATAAGGTGTCTGTCAAGCAGGAATATTTTTCAATAATGCATCTATCTATCTATCTATCTATCTATCTATCTATCTATCTATCTATCTATCTATCAATAATGCATCTATCTATCTATCTATCTATCTATATTTTGTAGAAACGAAAATGGAGGAACAGGCATCTCGACTGGAATGAAGAACGAAATCTTACCTGACTAGGAGACCATAACAGAGGGACAGCGGAATTTTAATCCCAGTCTGGGGCCAAGACTAAGGGATGCACTGGGGGAGTTCATCTTCCAAAGACAATTTATCTACCAGAACAATAGGTGGCAGTGCTTCTCAGTCAAGGTCCCAGATTGAACTCCAGCAGGGTTGCATGAGAGCTGTAGTCCTGAAAATCAGTCCTGTTGAGGTCCCGGGAGAAACCACCGGAGGGTATTGCTGGCTGATGACCTCCCTTTTTTGGAGAGCTGCCCCCTGACCCAGAAGTGCTTCCACTTTATAATGCTGTGACACTGGAAGTACTCCTGAGCCCAACATAAAAGAAGCCTCCTCACCTCAGTCAGGGAGTCCGAGTCAGACGACACTCACATGGAGGAGCAGAAGGAGAGGAAACAGAACTGAGCATTACGTGTATTTGTGTTTTCTGGCTGTGCAGAAAAGGTAGTGTGTTATTAATAAATGAATTGATATCTGAACTTGGAACTTGTCAGGTCTGATTGTGCTCGGGATTTGGGGCTTAGCGGCGCCCCTTGTGGTCACACTATCTCTCTTTCTGTCTCTCTGAACATGTTATGGATCACATATGGATGGATGGATCAGATTTTTATAAACTCTATAAAGATATTCAGAACTGGTGAACTGGCATTGTTTAAGTGGCTTGTGTGTGTGTGTGTGTCCAGGTGTTGTTCCTGCACTGTTCTTGATTACTGATGGAATTGGCTCCAGATGCCCAACAAACCAACATTGATTGATTTATGACCATTGGCGATCTCATGCACAGAGACCACCAACGGGGCCACATGGACATGCTGGTCAGTCGAGTGGGAGACATGGATTGAGCCACACAGCACAGGTACGTTCTTGCACCATATACGAGAAGAATAAGAGATGGCTGGTCAGCCAGTCATCAGAGACCCTCATCGGAGTGCCCACTCTGCTCTTCACGTCTCCACGTTTTAACTTTTTTAATGTCCGCACACTCCGCGCTGCTGCTTCTCATTTCTACTCCATGATTGTCCACTTGATGTCTGCACATTTCTACGGCTCTCTTCCTGGTGACAATTCTGTGTGTTTACAGAGCATAGTTTACAGCTGGCATCTTTGAGTGGAGAGTAACTTCAGGCTGAATGACTTGATTCTTTGTAAGTACTGCAGATCAGAATATGGAGGAATTATCACACAGATGTGCCAATATGAATAATAAAATACATTTTAGCTGGGTGACATCTGAAGCTTGTCATGCAGCCTTCCAAGTATAACTGATAGCTACTAGAGAGGCAGGATGGTCAAAGTGTGATCTCCTGAATTCACACTCACCGGTGGACATATCTCACAGGAATTGTTTCTCTGAAAATATCTCAGGATAGTTTTCCCCTCAGATACAAAGTGTGAATCATAATGAGGTCCTCTGTGTTATTATCTGCAGTATGTTTCATGTCGATGTCTTAGATGCGACACAAATGATATTTAATAAGTCTTCTCTTATTGTAAAATTTCTGCTCTTAAAAAGTGTTACAGATGTGTGTAGAGTGCCGTCAAAGCCAACAGGAGTTCTTATCACTTTAAATGGGTCACCACAACAACTGAACTAATAATGTAACATTCGCCAAGGCAGGTGTGTGAATTAATTCATTTGATTTTTGTAATTCATCCAAATGAGGACCCCCATCTTCAATCCCCATTGGTGTCGGCCTTAATGCAGTTAATGAATCAAACAATCGATAACATTAATCAGTACAGTGAATTGGAATGTCCATCACTAGTGCTCACTTGTTCTCCTGTGTGGTTCATAACTTATTTTTTATGGTACATTTAATTTTTCCAGTTTGCAATGGATCATAATTTATGAGACCCATGGAGATTTCCAGCTCCAAACATTAGAGCTTATTCCTTCTTCTCATCAGTACATCAGTTACTCAACAATTGGTTTATTCATAAGTAATAATTTATTGCCCACTATCAAATCTCACAAGTATGAAGCTATTGTTATCTGTGACTGTGCCCTCTGATCATGGAGTTTAAATCACTCTGCCTTACACACTCATTTTGTAGCTGGCATCTTAACTTGATTCTTTCTTAGTGTCAAATGAATCATCTGAGATCTCTGCTGGAATAATCTGGAAAACTCTAAAGGCCTTTTAAAGAAGAGCGATCATTTTCACATCTCTCTCACAAAAGTACATTGGAAACCAAGAACAAACAGACAAAGTATTGCATGAAGGATTTTGTGTTGGCAGAAGCAAACTTTGGATTCTGCCTGAAAATTCTGACCCACACAGTAAAATATTCCTTTCCTCGAATGTCTCTTGACAAGTCAAGTTGTTCTGGATCTGCTAGATGGGTTTGAGCTCATGGGTGACATCGTGTATGTTGATAACTTTAACTCATCTCCAGAATTATTTATTGAGTTACAGAACAAGGGGATTGCAGTGTGTGGCACAGTCTGGGTAAACAGGAGACATGTGCCTTCACAACTGAAACCAGAGATTGGCGACATATGCTGATTGCACCGTGTCACCTCACCCACCACACAGCTGACTTCCCGGATTGACATCCAAGTGCAGTCGTGTAACGTGTGACACCTCAGCACTACACTGGACACTGTGAGTTTTTTTACGGTGGCTCGAGTGCCAATGCTGCCACCAACCCCCAGTGTTTCCCTGCAAGTTGGAGGACCTGCTTGCATGGCTGGGTGCAGATTAACGCCATACCCAGGACGCAGCAATTGCAGGTTAATAGCCTTGCTCAGGGGTCCAGCAGAGTACATTCACCTCCGGCCACCTTTCGATCTTCAGCCTCAGAGCCACCACCCCGCCTTATATGTGAAGACAGACAGGCTGAAAATCAAACGAGTCGATAATCGAGTTTTAATGGCGGCAGGAGACCTGTTGGCATTGACATGGCCTGACATAAAGCGTGATACTTGTCTGACGACAGTGCACACAAATAACACCTGTGAGAGAGTTAGTCATGACAGGGGAAAGCCAGAAGGCAGGAAGCTGGACAAGCCAGTTACAATTGTAAAATGTCAGGAGACAATCGACTGGATCAGATGTGGGGTCGAACGTCTACAGCCACAAGTCCACAGAATGGATCCTCATTGTGTATCATCACCGGTGTGAGGTCGCGATATCATCGTCTTCATACTGTTCAAACTGACAAACAATGGCAGATAAAGGACTGCTGCTGATTTCTTTAAGAAGGTGGTCAACAGCTTGCTGTCAGGGTATGTTGCAGTGGACAGACACCCAGGCCACAAAGCACCAGACAATCAGGCCTCCTCCACCTTCGGACTGTGCCTGGCCGGGTGTCAAAATTAAACGCCTAACCACTAATTAGGTGACTTCTGAAGTTAACAGATCTTATGTAGGAGTTTCAAAGCAAACGGGAATAATACATATGCACTCACAGTGTTTCAGTTTTTTACATCCTTATACAAGATATTGTATTTTCATTCCACCTAAACAATGTGGACTATATTGTTAAGTCTATTGCAAAAACTCCAAATGAAAATCCATTTTAATTCCATATTATAATGCGACAGGACAGGACAAACACCGAGTGGGATGAGTTCTTTCATAAGGCCCAGTATATCCATAGACTGTGTGCTCCACCATGACCAACGTCCACATCCACTGGTACTCATCCCAGAACGCTCAATTGCCCCTCAGTGAAATTATTTGTTACTTCCAGATAGAAAAAGTGGCTTGTGGGGAATAAAAGTCCTCCGTAACTCACAGAGGTAATTTCACTGATGACACGCAACTGAGTGTGAGACACACGGATGGCATCAGCATAACCGTGAAGTGAGAGGATATCAATCAGCCTTGTGTCTCCCACGGAGATGTTCAAAGTCTCACGACAAGAAGAGCAAGTGATGAGCAGACGTTCACTGTTCCTTCACGGCCAGCCACGTCAGTCCATCTGATAACCTGATCTGTGATCACAACGCCAGTGGACTACACAGGGTTGGAATCTGCAGAACCTGCTCAGGGTGTGCAAAAGGAGAAGTTTATAGGAATGACGCAAACATCACACTCATCATCATCATCGTCATGGCAGACGTCAGTAATTCAGCACCAGAGCAGTCTGACTGAACTCTCCATCAATGCACAACTTATCATTACGTGACACGGAGGTTTGACTTTTGTGACAGTGGGGGCCTCGTTTTCTGTCTAACAGCAGTAAGAAATCTGAACGAAAATGTTCTGTAAGCTGATGAAGTTCTTAAGAGATACGTTTTTATTTAAACATCCAATAGATGAGGTTTTCTAAAGCTTGTATTTCTGACCTAACTGTTTCAATAATGTTATCATTACTGTCAGACGAGGTTTGAACAGATAACCAGTGTTTGAAGTTGGATATTAAATCTTCAGTTTTGGTTTGAAGTGCGTAGTTTAGAAGGTGCACAGCAGTGTGTGACGTACGTGTGGGTACATTTGAGAGAACTTGTCCTCGTCATGTGATTACACTGAGACATGTGAGACATTGCATTTATTCTCTCCTGTGTGAATGTGTTTGTGGCCTTGAAGACGACTCGTGATAGAATTGTTTCCCACATTCACAATATGACTTTTCTCTCGGGTTGATTTCTCCATTATTATCATGAACCTCACTCTTACGTCATGGTATCCTCTGTGTCCTGTCTTTATTTATTCTTTTAGGTTCACTGCTAGGGCTCTCTGCCAAACCTGCATTGTCCCTAACAGCACCACCTTTTGGAGCTGATAGGGTGTAACTTTGAAGAGTAGGATGAGTAAATCTGCTTAAATGCTCTTTTTAACAAGACCTGTGGATCTAATGAACACTGGGATCATTTCAGCTGTTTTCACATCGAGGTCCACATCTCCATTGTATCTCCTGATATTTTGTTATCTTTTCTCTCTCTCTGTTTGAGGCACAGTGATGTCATGTGGGACCGATAAAGCGATTATCCAGGTATTGTCTAAATCAGGGGTGGGCAAAGTCATTCCTGGAGGGCCGCAGTGGCCGTGGGTTTTTGTTCCAACCCAGTTGCTTATTTAAAAAACAATCCTTGCCAACAATTACATTTCATGGCTTGTTAGTGCTTTAACTCTGCTATGTCAAGTCATTCTCATATCCTAATTTTTTTTTTCCATTCTTTGTCCAAATTCTTTGAAGTACAAAACGAACGGATAATTCTCAATTCTTCACTTTTTTCTCTTCTCTTTACTTCCAAGTATTTAATTACACAAAACAGTGCAGGATAAATACACACAGGTGTAAAGGGTAACAAGCAAAATGGATAACTGCTGGTTTCTTTTGTCATTTGCGTCTTATTGTTAATAAGAAGCAATTAAAAACCGAGAATGCAGCTGTTTAAGACTTAAATAAGCAATAAGGGTTCAAAGTCTTAATGAGGGAGAGAACTAAAATGAAGCACAAGTGTTTCTAGAGCAATAAGTGCTTCTTATTAAGCAATTGGGTTGGAACAAAAACCTGCAGCCACTGCGGCCCTCCAGGAATTACTTTGCCCACCCCGGTCTGAATGTTTCTTCTCAACTACAGCATCAGGTTTTCTGACTGTGAATTTTCTGAAAGTTACAACTGGTATAAAGTCTTCATTTTCAGTAATTCTTTCTGGAACTGGGATGTCATACTTTTGGCTCAGTTTCCAATAAAGCAGTTGGGCTACTTTGATTTGTCTTTCCACGAAGAGTTTTTGGACAGGAGTATTTTAAATCCTGCAGTAAGGTTCAGTATTGTTTCCATCAGTTTATTGCCAAATTTACATTGGTTGCTTTTTCCATTTCTTTGAAAACAAATTGCAAACAACCTCACATGTGATCCACAATTCGTTTTACCTCTAATAAGTCATTCATACGTGCCTAGTTCTGGTCCTCATGATCTTATAGTAGCAGATCTGTGTATTTCCCACTGCATTTCTGGTCTCTCCAGTTGTGTTTTTTCTCCTCTCTTGGTCAACCTTGTTACTTTCTTTTTGTTTTGTCATATAATTGTGTCACCTCACGCTGTGCAGACCTTTGAGGTAATGTCAGGTACTCCTTCGGTTTTGTGGATTGCCTAACCAAGCTTGATGATGGTAGATGATATTGCCTTTCAAGTTCAGGCTGCAATATTTTACAAATGTGGCATTCCTGTGAGCTGAGAGGGAATGCTGGCACTCGTATGATTGAAGATCTGCGTCCGTAATCGACTTCTGTTTGGTGCTTTCCACTTTCTGCCCTATGAAGGTAAAGTCTTGGCATGCACTGGTTTTTGTATTTCAGTTGGTTGGCACGGAGCAACTTTGTTTTTACATCCACACTGTTGAGGTCTTTCTGTGGTCATTCTGTGACCCCACAGCTGTATGAGATGACGTGTTTTACTAGCTGATTAAATGGTGACAATTTGTTCCTCACTCTCTTCAAAAGATCTTTATTATCCTCCTTGTGTATTCACTGCTGATCTTCAGTCTCTGCTCTTTATGATTTATGCTGCCCCCGATAGATAGATAGAGCCATGGCCAAAATTATCCCTGGAATTTCCTCAGAAAATGCACCATTTTTCCCAGAAAATTGCTGCAATTACAAATGTTTTGATATACACGTTTATTTCCTTTATTTGCATTGGAAAAACACAAAAAATAGAGAAAAAAGCCAAATCTGACATCATTTCACACAAAACTCAAAAACCGGGCTGGACAAAATTATTGGCACCTTCAACTTGATATTTCGTTGCACGCCCTTTGGAATACATAACTGAAATCGAGCACTTCCTATAACCATCAACAAGTTTGTCCCACCTCTCAACTGGAATTTCTGACCACTCTTCTTTTGCAAACTGCTCAAGGTCTCTCAGATTTGAAGGGCGCCTTCTTCCAATGGCAATTTTGAGATCTCTCCGTAAGTGTTCAATCGGCTTTAGATCAGGACTCATTGCTGGCCACTTCAGAACTCTCCAGTGCTTTGTCTTCAACCATTTCTGGGTGCATTTAGAGGTATGTTTGGGGTCATTGTCCTACTGGAACACCCATGACCTCTGATGCAGACCCAGCATTCTGACACTGAGCCCAACATTGCGCCCCAATATCTTTTGTAGTCTTCAGATTTCATGATGCCTTGCAGACAGTCAAGACATCCAGTGCCAGAGGCAGCAAAACATCTTAGAACCTCCACCATGTTTGACTGTAGGTACTGTGTTGTTCTTTTCTTCGTAGGCCTCATTCGGTTTTCTGTAAACCGTACAATGATGAGCTTTACCAAAAGGCTCTACCTTGGTCTCATTTGTCCACAAGACGTTCGCCCAGAAGGATTTTGGCTTTCTCGAGTACATTTTGTCAAACTCCAGTCTGGCTTTTTTATGTTTCTGTGTCAGCAGTGGGGTCCTCCTGGCTCTCCTGCTATAGCGTTTCAATTCGTTCAGATGTCGACAGATAGTTCGAGCTGACACTGTCGCACCCTGAGTCTGCAGAACTGCTTGAATATGTTTTGAAGTTGATTGGGCTGTTTATCCACCATTCGGACTCTCCTTCGTTGCAGTCTTTTATCAATTATTCTCTTCCATCCACGTCCAGGGAGATGAGCTACAGTGCCATGTGTTGTGAACTTCTTGATTATGTTACGCACAGTGGACAAAGGAACATGAAGATCTCTGGAGGTGGACTTGTAGCCTTGAGATTGTTGAGATTTTTCCACAATTTTTGTTCTCAAGTCCTCAGACAATTCTCTGCTCTTCTTTCTGTTCTCCATGCTTAGTGTGACACACTCAGACACACAACACAAAAGTTGAGTCAACTCGTCTCCATTTTAACTGACTTCAGGTGTGATTGCTATATTGCCAGCACCTGTTTCTGGCCACAGGTGAGTTCAAACAAGCATCATATGTTTGAAATAAAACGATTTACCCACAATTTGGAAAAGGTGCCAATAATTTTGTCCGGCCCATTTTTGGAGTTCTGTGTGACATGATGTCAGATTTGGCTCTTTTTTCCTGTTTTTTTGTGTTGTTCCAATGCACATAAAGGAAATTAACATGTGCATACCAAAACATCTGGAATTGCAACAATTTTCTGGGAAAATTTCAGGGGTGCTGATAATTTCGGCCATGATTATGGTGTGTGTATCTTCTCAATATAGAACAAATAAAGGAACACTTTGAAAATACATCATATCTCAATGGGGAAAAAAAATCCTGCTAGCTATCTCTACTGACATGATAAAGTGTTAGGAACGAAAGGATGCTATATCATTTGATGGAAATGAAAATGATCAACCTACAGAGGACTGAATTCAAAGACACCCATAAAATCAAAGTGAAAAAAAAAAAAATGATGCAGCAGACAGACGAGTCCATTTTGCTGAAATTTCATTGCAGTAACTCCAAATCATACTCGGTAGTTTGTATGGGCCCCACGTGCTTGTATGCATGCCTAATAACGTCCTAATATGACGACAGATTATGTATTGGGGGATCTGCTCCCAGATCTGGACCAGGACATCACTGTGCTCCTGGACAGGCTGAAGTGAAACCAGGTGGCGTCAGATGGACCGAAACATAAATGTCCCAAAGGTATTCTATTGGATTGAGGTCAGACAAGCGAGTGTGGGGTCCAGTCAATGGTATCAATTCCTTCCTACTCCAGGAACTGTCTGCATACTCACACACCATATGAGGACAGGCATTGTCGTGCACCAGGAGGAACCCATGACCCAGCATAGTGTCTGAAAATAGGTCCAAGGATTTCATCCCGATACCTAATGGCAGTCAAGGTGCTGTTGTTTAACCTGTGTGTCCTTCCATGGATATGCCTCCCCAGACCATCACTGACCCACCATCAATCCGGTCATTCTGAACAATGTCAAAGGCAGCATAATGTTCTCCACCACTTCTCCAGACCATTTCCCATCAGTCACATGTGCTCAGGGTGAACTTGCTCTCATCTGTGAAAAGCACAGGGGACCAGTGGTAGACCTGCCATTTCTGGTCTTCTATGGCAAATGTCAATCGAGCTCCACTGTACCCACTAGAGGACATCGAGCCCTCAGGCCACCCTCATGAAGTCTGTTTTTGATTGTTTGGTCAGAGACATTCACACCAGTGGCCTGCCTACTGGAGGTAATTTTGTAGGCTCTGGAGTGCTTTTTGTTCCTTCTTGCCCAAAGGAGCAGATAGCGTTCAGTCTTGCTGATGGGTTAAGGACCTTCTATGAAAGGCGCTGTCCAGCTCTCTTAAAGTAACTGCATGTCTCCTGGAATCTCCTCCATGCCCTTCAGACGGTGCTGGGAGACACAGCAAACCTTCTGGCAATGGCACATGGTATTGATGTGCCTGCCATCCTGGAAAAGTTGGACTACCTGTGCAACCAAACTCTGTAGGGTCCAGGTATGGCCTCATGCTACCAGTAGTGACACTGACCTTAGCCAAATGGAAAACGAGTGACAAAACAAAAGAGGAGGGAAAATGTCAGTGGCCTACCTCCACTTGTTAAACCATTTATTCCTGTTTTGGGGGGTCTGTTATAATACATTTGCTATAATATTAAGGTTAATGTCACTGTCTCTGCAAAACACTTTTAAAGGATTCACTCACATGTGCAGCCTAAGTTTGGCACACAGGGGCTAGTCTGCCTGCATTTAGAAATTGAACTCAGGTGTGATACACCACAGTTAGGTTATTTTTTAACAATGGGGGCAATTACTTTTTCACACAGGGCCATGTAGGTTTGGATTTTTTTTCTCCCTAAATAATAAAAACCATCATTTAAAAACTGCATTTTGTGTTTACTTGTGTTATATTTGACTAATGGTTAAATGTGTTTGATGATCAGAAACATTTTGTGTGACAAACATGCAAAAGAATAAGAAATCAGGAAGGGGGGAAATAGTAATATATATATATATATATATATATATATATATATATATATATATATATATATATATATATATATATATATATATATATATACACACATATATATACACACACACACACATATATACTGCTCAAAAGAATTAAAGGAACACTTTTTAATCAGAGTATAGCATAAAGTCAATGAAACGTATGGGATATTAATCTGGTCAGTTAAGTAACAGAGGGGGTTGTTAATCAGTTTCAGCTGCTGTGGTGTTAATGAAATTAACAACAGATGCACTAGAGGGGCAACAATGAGATGACCCCAAAACAGGAATGGTTTAACAGGTGGAGGCCACTGACATTTTTCCCTCCTCATCTTTTCTGACTGTTTCTTCACTAGTTTTGCATTTGGCTACAGTCAGTGTCACTACTGGTAGCACGAGGTGATACCTGGACCCTACAGAGGTTGCACAGGTAGTCCAACTTCTCCAGGATGGCACATCAATACGTGTCATTGCCAGAAGGTTTGCTGTGTCTCCCTGCACAGTCTCAAGGGCATGGAGGAGATTCTAGGAGACAAGCAGTTACTCTAGGAGAGCTGGAGAGGGCCATAGAAGGTCCATAACCAATCAGCAGGACCAGTATCTGCTCCTTTGGGCAGGGAGGAACAGGATGAGCACTGCCAGAGTCATACAAAATGACCTCCAGTAGGCCACTGGTGTGAATGTCTCTGACCAAACAATCAGAAACAGACTTCATGAGGGTTGCCTGAGGGCCCAAATGTCTACTGCGCCCTGTGCTCACTGCACAGCACCGGGGAGCTTAATTGGCATTTGCCATAGAATACCAGAATTGGCAGGTCCACCACTGGCATCCTGTGCTTTTCACAGATGAGAGCAGGTTCACCCTGAGTATATGTGAAAGACTTTAAAGGGTCAGGAGAAGCCGTGGAGAATATTATGCTGCCTGTAACATCGTTTAGCATGACTGGTTTGGTGGTGGGTCAGTGATGATCTTGGAGGCATATCCATGGAGCGACTCACAGACCTCTACAGGCTAGACAGCGGCATCTTGACTGCCATTAGGTATCAGGATGAAATCCTTGGACCCATTGTCAGACCCTACGCTGGTGCAGTAGGTCCTGGTTTCCTCCTAATGCACGACAATTTCCGGCCTCATGTGGCAAGAGTATGCAGGCAGTACCTGGAGGATGAAGGATTTGAAACAATTGAATGGCCTTCACAATCCCCTGACTTAAACCCAATAGAACATCTGTGGAACATTATGTTTCGGTCCATTAGGCGCCGCCAGGTTGCTCCTCAGACTGTACAACAGCTCAGGGATGCCCTCATACAGATCTGGGAGGAAATGCCACAAGACACCATCCGTCGTCTCATTAGGAGCATGCCCCAACGTTGTCAAGCATGCATACAAGCTCATGGGGGCCACACAAGATACTGAAAAGCATTTTGAGTAGCAGAAATTAAGTTTTTGAAAAAATGGACTAGCCTGCCACATCTTCATTTCACTCTGATTTTAGGGTGTCTACACAATTGAGCCCTCTGTAGGCAGAAAACTTTTATTTCCACTAAAAGACTTGGCATCCTTTTGTTCCTAAGACATTGCCCTGTCGTTATTTGTATAGATATCCAACTTCATATTGAGATCTGATGTATCTAATGTGTTTCTTTAAAGTGTTCCTTTAATTTTTGTGAGCAGTGTACAGTATATACATATACACATACATACATATACATACACAGAGTGCATCCAGAAAGTATTCACAGCGCATCACTTTTTCCTCATTTTGTTATGTTACAGCCTTATTCCAAAATGGATTAAATTCATTTTGTTCCTCAGAATTCTACACACAACACCCCACAATGACAATGTGAAAAAAGTTTACTTGAAGTTTTTGCAAATTTATTAAAAATAAAAAGCCGGAAAAGGGTGGAGTGCCCTCTCAGGGTTGGGGGAGAGATCCTGCCCCAAGTGGAGGAGTTCAAGTATCTTGGGGTCTTGTTCACGAGTGAGGGAAGAATGGAGCGTGAGATCGACAGGAGGATCAGTGCAGCATCCACAGTGATGCAGGCTCTGCATCGGTCTGTCGTGGTGAAAAAAGAGCTGAGCCGTAAGGCAAAGCTCTCAATTTACCAGTCGATCTACGTTCCTACCCTCACCTATGGTCATAAGCTATGGGTAGTGACCGAAAGAATGAGATCGCGAATACAAGCGGCTGAAATGAGTTTCCTCTGCAGTGTGTCTGGGCCTTTTCTTAAAGATAGGGTGAGGAGCTCAGTCATCTGGGAGGGGCTCAGAGTAGAGCCGCTGCTCCTCCGCATCGAGAGGAGTCAGATGAGGTGGCTCGGGCATCTGATCAGGATGCCTCCTGGACGCCTCCCTGGTGAGGTGTTCCGGGCACGTCCAACCGGGAGGAGGCCCCGGGGAAGACCCAGGACACGCTGGAGGGACTGTGTCTCCCGGCTGGCCTGGGAACGCCTTGGGATTCTCCAGGAAGAGCTGGAAGAAGTGGTCGGGGAGAGGGAAGTTTGGGCCTCTCCGCTTAAGCTGCTGCCCCCGCGACCCGACCCCGGATAAGCGGAAGAGGATGGATGGATGGAAAAAAAAAAAATGAGAAAGCACATGTACATAAGTATTCACAGCCTTTGCCATGAAGCTCCAAATTGAGCTCAGGTGCATCCTGTTTTCCCTGATGATCCTTGAGAAGTTTCTGCAGCTTAACTGGAGTCCACCTGTGGTAAGTTCAGTTGCTTGGACATGATTTGGAAAGGCACACACCTATCTATAGAAGGTCCCACAGTTGACAGTTCATGTCAGAGCACAAAGCAAGCATGAAGTCAAAGAAATTGTCTGTAGACCTCCGAGACAGGATTGTCTCGAGGCACAAATCTGGGGACGGTTACAGAAAAATTTCTGCTGCTTTGAAGGTCCCAATAAGCACAGTGGCCTCCATCATCTGTAGGTGGAAGAAGTTCGAAACCACCAGGACTCTTCCTAGAGCTGGTTGGCCATCTAAACTGAGCGATCGGGGGAGAAGGCCCTTAGTCAGGGAGGTGACCAAGAACCCGATGGTCACTCTGTCACAGCTCCAGAGGTCCTCTGTGGAGAGAGGAGAACCTTCCAGAAGGACAACCATCTCTGCAGCAATCCACCAATCAGGCCTGTATGGTAGAGTGGCCAGACGGAAGCCACTCTTTAGTAAAAGGCACATGGCAGCCCGCCTGGAGTTTGCCAAAAGGCACCTGAAGGACTCTCGGACCATAAGAAACAAAATTCTCTGGTCTGATGAGACAAAGATTGAAGTCTTTGGTGTGAATGCCAGGCGTCACGTTTGGAGGAAACCAGGCACCGCTCATCACCAGGCCAATACCATCCCTACAGTGAAGCATGGTGGTGGCAGCATCATGCTGTGGGGATGTTTTTCAGCAGCAGAAACTGTGAGACTAGTCAGGATAAAGGGAAAGATGACGTCAGCAATGTACAGAGACATCCTGGATGAAAACCTGCTCCAGAGCGCTCTTGACCTCAGACTGGGGCAATGGTTCATCTTTCAACAGGACAACAACCCTAAGCACACAGCCAAGATATCAAAGAAGTGGCTTCAGGACAACTCTGTGAATGTCCTTGAGTGGCCCAGCCAGAGCCCAGACTTGAATCCGATTGAACATCTCTGAGAGATCTGTGATGCTTCCCATCCAACCTGATGGAGCTTGAGAGGTGCAGCAAAGAGGAATAAACTGGCCAAGGCCAAGGTTGTGGACAACGACCTAAGCACACAGCCAAGATATCAAAAGAGTGACTTCAGGACAACTCTGTGAATGTCCTTGAGTGGCCCAGACTTGAATCCATTGAACATCTCTGGAAAGATCTTAAATGGTTGTGCACCAACGCTTCCCATCCAACCTGATGGAGCTTGAGAGGTGCTACAAAGAGGAATGGGCGAATCTGGCCAAGGATAGGTGTGCCAAGGTTGTGGCATCAAATTCAAAAAGACTTGAGGCTGTTATTGCTGTCAAAGGTGCATCGACAAAGTATTGAGCAAAGGCTGTGAATGCTTATGTACATGCGATTTCTCTGTTTTTTTATTTTTAATAAATTTGCAAAAACCTCAAGTAAACTTTTTTCACGTTGTCATTATGGGGTGTTGTGTATAGAATTCGGAGGAAAAAAATTAATTTAATCCATTTTGGAATAAGGATGGAACATAAAAAAATGTGGAAAAAGTGATGCGCTGTGAATACTTTCCGGATGCACTGTGTGTGTGTGTGTGTGTATATATATATATATACATATATATACATTATATGGTTATATGGTATAGATGTTATAAGATTTTTGTTTTAGACAAAAATGAAAACACTCAAGTTCCAATATGTAACATCTTGTTATAATTTAAGACACTTGTGATAGATAACTGATGAAATGTGTTAAATTTGTTTAGTGTATATGTCTTACTGAAGAAACATTTTCACTAGCCTGGTTTAAATGTATTAATTTATTTCTGTTATTTATGATATGAGACTGAGAGTCTGGGATTGTCATTAATAGTGTTGCATTTTATTATGCATATGATTGATAAAGAATTGTTTTATGTTATGTATTTGCTCTACCCTTCACCCTTCTTTATTTAGCATAGCAAGTAGTTTAGTTTAGGCCTCTCCAACTCAGTGGTAAAGTCTTATCAATGAAGAAGATTTAAAGTGACTGTACTGCACTAATGACTCTTGATCTGCTGCACATACCTTATAATAGCTGGCGAAGAAACGACTTGCTTCTCCAGAAGTGGAAGGGGTGCAGAATCAAAGAAAGATTGTAAGTCCAGCTAAGCAAATCTGATGCCATGTCATGTGCAGACATTTTACTACAGACTTATGGACTTCAACTGAAACAGGCTATGTAATGCCACTGAAGTGAAAAGATGACAGCTGTTGAATGCCAAGGGCTCCCTTGATTGACTGCTGTATCCAGTGCAAGCCTAGAGTGAAGTGCTCCTCTACTAAAATTGGACAGTCACCATGTGTGCATCTCATGAGCGCTCTAAGGGCAATAGGACTGTTTAGTTTTCTGTTCCAACTAATGGCAAAGACTTTAGTGTCCTGAAGCAGTCACATGTTTGTTCAGAAGGATCTGCAAAGCCACCAAGCAACAGACTTTGTCTTTGGACAAGGCACGAATTTAGAAAGTTTAGGAATATACTTGAGGACTCAAAGGTATGAGGATATGCATGATTTACCAATGATGTTAAATTGTAAATTGAAAGGGACTAGAACATCTACAGTGAAGTTGGGGAGGATAAAAGATAGTGAACGAACAATTATGCAATAATACTAGTTAAGAACAATTAATAATCGTAGCAATAGATCTAGAATAGTATCTGAGTTATGTTACAACTATTGTAACTCATAAAGGGGTCAGACACCAAAGGGTGGGGCACATCTAGAAACATACTGAAGCTAGAAATGTTATGAGTGCCAAAGAATAGTGAAGTCCATCAAGATGCTATATAGAATTATAATATAATCTGATGCTATGGTTTCCAACTGCATGGATTCAGTAATATTTAGATACAACACTGACTATATAAGACATAACAGGACATCTGCACCTACACCACTGGTGAGATACAATGATCACTATTTAGTGTTAAACTAGGCTGACCCGCCTTTTAAGGCGACCGACTTTTAAGTTGACCACTTCTTAAGGCAATTTAATATGTAGATCAATTTGATATTTTATACAAACTCATTAATTTGGTTATATTGCATTTGAGCTGTATTACTTTAATACTCGTAGTTTCTGTTATTTTGTGATGAAATTTAAACTTTTTTTCAATATTGAGGTTGCCCTTTTGAACCCCTCTGATATTTACTACGCAGTGAGGCATTTGTACTCCGTCAACATTAATTATTCCCAGAGACACAATTTCGTCTATTTTTCCAGCGTATTGCACACAAAAGCAAGGGATCGATGGGAGCACCAGAACTCTGCTCACATCATGTCACTTCGTACTGCAAGCTGCAAGTAGTAAGTCTGTGATAAGCGGAATACCGCTACGCTTTCCACTCACGGGATGAAAGGACAATCCCGACCGCTTTTATATAGTAAGAAAGAAGAAGATATCGCACAGTCTGGAGTAGAAAATCATCTTTACCTGGAAAAACGAAACTACAAATCCCATCGTGCATTGCAAAATGGACAGGGCGTGTGTGAAACTCTGCGTCTGCGTAGCACGGACGGAACGGAAGGACAATCCCGACCGCTTTTATATAGAAGGATGTAACTGTTTGTCCAAATGTACTTTAACTTATCATTGTTAATATTTACGCTGGTATATTAGATAAATAAAACAGGAGCCATAGTGGTACTACACTTCACATTTCTAGAAATGTTATTGAAATGTCTACACTGTGAAGGGGGATTGAGTACCTTTTGCTTTGTAGATAACATCCTCAGGGATTGTTTCGTCACAGATCCAGTGACAAAGGGTGGTTTGTTATAATACGTTTGCTATAATATTATAGCTAATGTCACTGTCTCTGTAAGACACTTATAAAGGATTCATTCACATGTGCAGACTAAGTTTGGCACACAAAGGCTAGTCTGCCTGCACTTAAAAAAACATTACTTTAGCAGTTTTGAAGGGGACAACTGCAGTGTAAGCAATGTGCTATTCTTGTATTTTAGGAGGTGGGGTTGAGTCTTTTCTTTCCTTATTTGGAGACTAGAGAGGACCAGCACGTGGAAAAACCAGTATAAAAAGGCTTGGACTACAGCCAAACCCATTGAAGCTGACAGCCGGATGATGTTATCTTCATTCGTCCCGAAAATCCTTTCAGCGCAGCAACGTAAAATAGCAGACTGTATACATCAAGATCCGACCTTGGCATTGTCTGCTATAGCTTCCTCCGTTTGTAATATTGCGTGAATCGTCATTAAAGAAAGCTAAGTTAATTTCTCTGATGTGATTTGTACCGCCATATCGCTATTTTTCGTTGACTGAAAATGTTGCAATTTAGAGTTTTTGCTTCTAAAGGAAACAGGGTCATCTCATGGTTGTTTGTCTTGTCCACTAAAGCAGCTGAAACTGCTGAACAAGCCCATCTGCTACTGAACTGACCAGATCAATAGCCCAGAAGTTTCATTGACTTGATGGTATACTCTCATTTAAAAGGGTTCCTTTATTTTTTTTATATACACGGTGCCCTCCACTATTATTGGAACCACTTTGTAAAAATTAGAAAAGGATAAGAAAAAAATCTGTTTGCTGAAGAACCGTGCGATAGAAACATTTGACTTTTAAAAGGAAACAAGTTCATTCAAAGAAAAAAAAAAAAAAGATCTCATCAGGAAATAAATATTTTGAACATATATATTTATTCATGTGTGTGTGTGTGTTAGGACTACCTAAGATAGACACCAATTAGTTACAGTTACTGCTGAATGCAGCAGCAAGAATCTTAACAAAAAGAAAATCTGAGCACATTTCACCAGTTTAAGCATTGTTACATTGGTTACTTGTTCAATTTAGAATTGACTTTAAAATACGACAACAGATAGTCCCCTACTTATGAACTTTTGAGATTAGAACTTGCATTATATATATATATACACAAAGTTGTCCTTAAGATCAAAATTAGCACTTAAGGATAATTTGCTTGTCTGCCGAGTGGTGGCAGCAAAGGTGGGAAGATCTTATTTTTATTATTATAATCTTTATTTTATGTACAATACTTGCAAGCTGCTCAAAACACATTAAAAACTACTGAAAAAAAAACTGTTTACAGGTCCAAATCAAGAGATGCCTGAAACTAAAACACTTATCCACACATACCAATACATGCTGGACTTATGAACAAAATGGAGTTACAAACAGCTCTCTTAGAACGGAATGGAACCCGTTTGTAAGTAGGAGATCGACTGTAATGGTTTACACAGCCTTAAATAATCTCACCCTGTCCTACATTTTGGAATGTCTGTCCCCTTACACTCCCAGTCATAACTGCAGATCTTCAAATGAAACTCTGCTAACAATTTCAAAAGCCAATCTGAAAAGAATTGGAGATGTGGCCTTGCTGTTACACACCTAAAATTTAAAATACTTTACCAATAGAAATTCACCAGGCTGTAAAACAATTTAAAAAAAAAAAAAAAAGGCTTTTACGTAGATACATTTTAGCTGTATCCCTGTTAGTCAATATGGACACCGATGTGTCATTTTCCTCTGGGTTCTGCAGTTCCATACTAAACTGCACTATTCTCTGCTGTCTTCTCCATTTCTTCTGTGGTGACGATGTGCTCCACCACCTCCTGATCAACATACCACACTGCCTCGTGTTTATGGATTAAATGGCAGGTGTCCACATGGCCATCATCCACAAATTCTTCATGTGAAGCATGTAAACCATGAGGACTAATTTAGGTAAGAATGTTAGGTGGAATGCCCAGTGGGGGCCAGACAGTGTTTTAGTAGTTTTGCCTTTGCTTTTTTTTCTGTCCTGCTCGCCATTTGACATTACCTTGTTCTTTGATACAAACTTTATAGTATTACTGCCTATTCATGAATTATGTTTTATACTCCTTTTTCTTTCATCATGTAAAGCAGTTTGAGTAACAAGGTTTGTATGAAAATGTTCAATACAAATAAATGTTGCTGTTCTATCCAAACGTTTGTTATTTCGTGAAAACTGTTTGCTACATTCAGAACACGCATTAATCTTCTCTCCTTTGTGTACTTTAGAGTGGGTCAGAAGAGTATTTCTGTGCCGGAATTCTTTACCACATTCAGAACAGCTACACTGCTTCTCTCAGGTTTCAGTTTTCCTCATTTTCTTGGTGTGCTTACTCTCAAAACAGGAGTGAACTTCACTCTTTAGTCAGGATAATCTCATTGTACTGCTCAACTTTTCCCTCTCCATTTTCCCACAAGGACTCCGTGTAGAACTTGCATTGTTCCTACTAAGGCTTCTTTTTGCAGAGTATAAGGAGGGCTCGTAATTTGTTAAGATGGGTCTAAAGGGTATATTTACCAATTTACTAGTAGGTTTCTCAATTTGTTTTTTTTTTGGTTTTCATCAACCCTTATGAATTCTTTCTTCTGCGGCAGATTAGCATATTGTACTTTGTTCATCTGTGGACAAGGTTGGGGTGTTACTGCATTTCTTTTCTCTCTAATGTGAAAAAGTCCACGTCACTGAAGAAAGCTTCTTTGTAAAAACTTTTATGCAACGTTCAAAAACAGAAATACAGCTTCTATCTTCGGTGAGTTCTAAAGTGTCTCTGAAGATAACTACTGAGACAGAATTGTTTACCACATTCAAAGCAGCAATAGGGCTTCTCTCCTAAGAGAAATCTTGGGTGGCTCTTAAGATTGTTTCTCTATGAAAACTTTTTGCTACAATCAGAACAGCAATACAGCTTCTTTCCTGGGTGAGTTGTAATATGTCTCTTTAGAGAACGATGGTAAGAGAATTGTTTTCCACATTCAGAAATGAGTGAATTCTTTGATGTTTCTGAAGATTGCTTTTCCATGAAAACTTTTTGCCACATTCAGAACAGGCATACGGCTTCTCACCTGTGTGAACTATTTGGTGTCTCTGAAGATAGCTTTTCCATGAAAACTTTTTGCCACATTCAGAACAGGCATACGGCTTCTCCCCTGTGTGAATTATTTGGTGGTTCTGAAGATGGGTTTTACATGAAAACGTTTTGCCACATTCAGAACAGCAATGTGACTTCCCTCCTGTGTGAATTCTCTGGTGGCGCTCAAGATACCGTCTCAGTAAAAACTGTTTGCCACATTCAGAACAGCAGTGAAGTTGGATTCCTGTATAAAGTTAAAAAAAAAGCTTAGTTTTTAACCCACCTCTTTAAAACTGACATTATATTACATTAAATAGATGTTGGTTTAATTTATGAACAAATTTTGATACGCAATAGCAAACTTAAGTAGCACATGAAAAGATAATCAATTTGAAAATGAAACAATGAACAACTATTCAACACATGAGCATAATCTACAAGGTTAAAACAGTAAAATAAATAGATCACGAGGTAGGCACAATCAGCAAGATTTTTCTTTTTTTTACTACATTACAGAATGGCATCATCACGTTGTCATCATATTCCTAATATGATAAAAAAAAAATAATTATTGGAGATAGAAGGTGATAATCTTCACCTATCATTATGCCGGAGACTGCCATGCCAAACGTGAAATGCAGTTTTATTAAACAGAATGTGTGTTAATATTTCTAAACAATTAGTCCAAAGCCAACTGACACCATAATGTGTTAGTTTGTTTTGTTATTTGATTTTAAAAAGAGGCAGAGGATAGCAAAGGAACAAGCTTTAAATATAAAATTAAAACAGAGTAAAACAAACAAATAAAACACACAGGTCACTGACAAATCTCAGAGACCCACATGACACCTGACCTGAAACGGCAAACTGGACTCTTGTAGCTAAAATGCAAAATAAACTTCTGCCTTCATACCTTCTGCGTCAGGGGGCTTTTTTGTTGCAAATGGATTTAAAAATGTGCTTACTGTAATTTCTTCAACTAAAACAGGGGACTCAAGAAATGCAGCATCATTTTGTGAGAGTTTTGGTAAATTAATAAAATTAAAAAGCACAGCAATCTCTCTGAAGATAGGGGTTCAGCAGAGGGGAAGTTCAGGAAAGAAATATAAAACCTCATTAAATTTCCAAGCAGTAGTTAGTGATATTATCTACATATCTGTACTATTACTATATTTCTGCTTGACCTGGGACATGGAGGCTAACAAATCTCATCTGTGCAGTCTAAGAGCTCACAACTAAGCTCAGTTTAGCACAAGAGAGATAGCAACGATTGCACATGAAATGAATTGTCAACTCTGCACAAGATGGTCATTTACCTTCTCTCTGATTAGCGTCATTTTGAGCTTCTGTACTGGATCAGAAATACACAGGTGTATTTTTAAGATTATTCAGATGCTTCTCAAGATTGTCAATATTACTGTATGCTGACTGAGTTTTCTTCAACCAGTCTCCATGAACACATAACCAAGCCTGCCTTCTGAAACACCTCCAGAACCACAACATAGTGATAGGGGCAGACGAGGACACAGACACACAGTAGCACCTTGAGGCAGCTGTAAAAATGTCTTTTGTAACCAAAATAAATGATTTTTGAAAACAAACTGCATCAGCCTAGCTCAGAGATAATAAATCAGCAACATTTGAATGATTGCAAGTATAAGAGAGCAACCTTACAATCCAAGACACAGATTAGACAGGAGAGAGGAAAACAAAGAACATCAGTAAAGGAGAACCGTAACTGATATACAGTTAGGTCCATAAATATTTGGACAGAGACAAATTTTTTCTAATTTTGGTTCTGTACATTACCACAATGAATTTTAAATGAAACAACTCAGATGCAGTTGAAGTTCAGACTTTCAGCTTTAATTCAGTGGGTTGAACAAAACGATTGCATAAAAATGTGAGGCAACTAAAACATTGTTTTAACACAATCCCTTCATTAAGAGGGTTTGTAAACAAGTCCTATGACAATCCAAACTCCAGTTTTCAATATCTTTCAAAGTCAAAGCCAGAAAAATCTAAACTTAAACAATACTAAAGTAAAGCACATAAAGGCCTACTATACAAGAAAGAGAGAGGAAGCAAAAAATAAAATGAAGAGCCACAATAGCAACAAGTCTGTAATTTTCCCTCAGGTGACTGCAGATATAGCAGGACATTAGAATAATCAGGACAAGATCAGGCCATTCAGCTCAGCAAAGCCCACCATTCCTATCCACTTAATTCTTGTAAAATATCAAGTCGAGTTTTGAAAGCCCCTAAACTCCTATGGTTTACCATACTTGGTCACTTAATCCAACTGTCTATCATTCTTTGTGTAAAGAAAAACTTTCTAATGTTTGACAGAATTTACCCATAACTCTAAAATCATAGCTAGAAGGATGGAGAAAGTGCTCCCCTCTGTAATATCACAAGACCAAACTGGATTTATTAGGGGCCGACACTTATCTTCAAATCTTCGACGCCTGTTTAATGTAATATACTCACCAACTAAATCAAACACCCCAGAAATATTATCATTGGATGCAGAAAAAGCATTCGACATGATTGAATGGAAATACCTTTTTACTATTTTGGAGAAGTTTGGGTTTGGCCCGAACATTTGTGCATGGATTAAATTACTGTATACTAACCCAGAAGCTTCAGTTTGCATCAATAACATTTGCTCAGACTACTTTAAACTAGAACGAGGCACAAGACAAGGATGCCCTTTGTCACCACTGCTGTTTGCAATTGCCATTGAACCACTGGCAATACATTGTCGAAATACTGATCAGATAAAGGGGATTAGCAGAGGACGACTGGAACAGAAAATCTCATTATATGCAGATGACATGGTACTGTATATATCGGACCCAGAAAATTCTGTGCCTGCAGTCTTAGCAGCACTCACAGAATTTCAAAAGCTCTCTGGTCTCAGAATTAATCTGAATAAAAGTGACTTTTTCCGGTGAATTCTCAAGCATATAATATTAGATTAGACACCCTACCTTTTATCACTGCAGAACAGTTTAAATACCTCGGGGTAAACATCACAAGTAAACATAAAGCTCTTATCAACAAAATTTAGTGTCTGCATGGAAAAAATTAAACAAGACTTGCATAGATGGTCAACCCTTCATCTCACACTAGCTGGAAGAATTAACACTGTTAAGATGAATATTCTTCCTAAGCTCCTTTTTATTTCAAAACATACCAATATACATTAATAAATCGTTCTTTAAGCAATTAGATTCAACAATAACCTCATTTATTTGGAATTCTAAACATCCACGCATCAAAAGAGCGACCCTACAAAGACAAAAGGCAGAAGGTGGCATGGCTCTACCTAACTTCCAGTTTTATTACTGGGCAGCAAATATACAGTCGATAAGAACCTGGACACAAATAGAAGAACATACACAGGCATGGACCGCAATAGAAGTAAAATCCTGCAGTACTTCTTTGTATTCCTTGCTCTGTGCTCCAATAAACACACGTTATCGGCAATACACTAATAACCCAATTGTGCTCCACTCACTTAGAATCTGGAACCAATGTAGAAAGCATTTTAAGACGGAGAAGCTTCTATCTGTGGCACCCTGCAAGAGAACCACCTCTTTCAACCTTCACAAACATATGCAGTTTTAATATCTGGAAAAATTTGGAATTAACTTGCTTAGAGATCTTTATATAGACAACGTCTTTGCATCCTATGAACAATTACATTCCAAATTTAACATTCCAGCTACAAATTTCTTTCACTATCTTCAAATCAGGAACTTTGTTAAACAGAACCTTCCAGATTTTCCTCATCTTGCACCCTCATCCACGCTGGAAAAATATTGCTCAATTTCAAGGATTAGACTCCATCTCTACAATATATAAAATCATTTTACAATCCCTTCCTTTCAAAGATCCAAGAGGACACTGGGAAAATGACCTCTCAATTAATATATCAGAAAAGGAGTGGAAAGTAGCAATGCAGAGAATTCACTCAAGCTCCATATGCGCAAAGCATACAATTATACAACTCAAAATTATATATCGAGCACATCTGTCTCACTAAAACTCTCCAAAATGTTTCCAGGGCATGATCCAACCTGCGAACGTTGCAACCAAGCCCAGCCTCACTGGGTCACATGTTCTGGGCCTGCACCAAATTAACATTATTCTGGACAAAAATTTTAATTACCTCTCAGACAGCCTTGGACTCACAATCCCTCCTAACCCATTAACAGCTGTGTTTGGGGTTCTTCCAGAGGGCTTAAAGTGGAGAAAGACAAACAAATTGTGATTGCATTCACTACACTGTTGGCACGCAGACTTATTCTGATAAACTGGAAGAACCCAAACTCTCCTCTTTAAGTCAGTGGGAAACTGATGTGTTATATTATTTGAAATTGGAAAAATCAAATACTCAGTTAGAGGATCTGTACAGACTTTTTTCAAAACATGGCAGGATCTAATCAGTAATATTTTAAAATAAGTTTATAAAGCACAGAGAATTTACTAATTTAGGTATTTTTACAAGCCTTAAATTTTACACCGTTTGGCTTGCTCTCTCTCAGGGTGGGGATCGATCTGTTCTTAACATAATTCTTTTTTTTGTAAAAACTTGATTGCTATGTATTGATTGTAATAAAATTAATAAATAAAAATTAAAAAAAAAAAAAAAAAGAATTTACCCATAACTGGTTTCCAACTGTGTCCCCGTGTTCTTGTACACATTACTACACAAACAGGCCAAATTCAAGAATGTTAGCTATAGATGCACAGAGATGGACACTCTTGGATTAAATAGTTCTGAGGTGTTGCTTAAAATCTTCAATATAATTTAAACCTCTCTACAGATGCATGAAAAAGTTAGTGAACCCTTTGGAATCCCCTGAATTTTGGCCCAAATTCCTCCTGAGAATGTGGTCTACTCAAAGCATCTTGATGCTCCAACATCAATGGACTAAAAGCCAGAAGCCTGCATGACCATCATCATCAAGTCCTTCCGTGAGAACCCTAAATACAAAGGGTACTGTTTCATTTATGTTAGGTAGATTGCCCATAGGGGTCTAGGCAGTCTCATGGTCTTGAATCCTTGCAGAATTAATTTTTTTTTCCAGCCGTCTGGAGGTTTTTTTTTTTTTCTGTCCACCCTGGCCATCGGACCTTACTTATTCTATGTTAATTTATGTTGACTTATTGTAATTTCTTACTGTGTCTTTTATTTTTCTATTCCTCATTATGTAAAGCACTTTGGGCTACATTTTTTGTATGAAAATGTGCAATATAAATAAATGTTGTTGTTGGTCTGATCTTCAACTACACTATAATAACAGAGAAACACAATCAACTTGAACTCATAAGACACAAACAACTACTGGACTGTCAATGCTGAACACATCATTTAAAAACTTTTACAGTCCCGTTAAGTCAGGTGATCAACCAATGAGGGGTGACTGGAGGTGTGGCTTAGAACCACCCAGACAAATAAAAGGGAAGAAATGTAGGTGCTGGCAAAGCTGTCTCTTCTCATTAAAGATCTGCTCATGAACATACAAAACAAGAACATAAAAAATGTAAGACAAGAGGAGACCATTCATCAGACCATCAAGCTTGTTAGTTTAGCTAACAGCTAAGCTGTCCCAACATCACATCAAGATAACTGTTAAAGATTGTCAAGAGGAGATAAGAAAACGAGATACGAATAAAAGTAAAAAAGCTAATAAAAGCATTTCAAAGAAAATCTTTGCTTATTTAGTGTTTTGTTGTTTTTCAAATATTACTTCCCCTTTCATTTAATTTATGTAATTTCATGTTTTGTTTATAATGTGTTCTTTATTAATTATCCAAATTTTTGTATTTTGTGAGCAAGACCCTAAGAGATGGGGCCGCATTAATGTCACTCCTGAAAGACCACCCCCAGCCTTTATATTGGTGGTCTTTTAGAGGTTCACTGACATTTGAGAACAGCTTTATTATCTATACTAATAAAAGGCAAAGCCCTCATTCACTCACTCACTCACTCACTCACTCTCCAACTTCCCGCGTAGGTAGAAGGCTGAAATTTGGCAGGCTTATTCCTTACAGCTTACTTACAAAAGTTAAGCAGGTTTCATTTCGAAATTCTACACGTAACGGTCATAACGGTCGATAACGGTCGATAACGGTCAACAAAGTCCGCCATGTTGAACTTTCTTATTTATGGCCCCATCTTCACGATATTTGGTAGGCGGCTTCCCTGCGCTAACCAAAACCAATGTACTTACTTATTTCGGTGGTATGATGCCACTGTCGGCCGACATTTTGAACTTTCCAACGTCACTAATTCTCCAACGTCCCGTGTAGGTAGAAGGCTGAAATTTGGCAGGCTCATTCCTTACAGCTTACTTGCAAACGTTAAGCAAATTTCATTTCAAAATTCTACGCATAACGGTCATAACGGTCGACAACGTCCGCCATGTTGAACTTTACTTATGGCCACATCTTCACGAAATTTGGTAGGCGGCTTCCCTGCGCTAACCGAAACCAATGTATGTACTTATTTCAGTGGTATGATGCCACTGTCGGCCGCCATATTGAACTTTTCAACGGTCTTTGTTACTTATGGGCCCATCTTCAAGAAATTTGGTATGCGGGTTCCCAACACGTGTCTATCAAGGTGATCACCATCGATCAAAGAACTGTCACTTACCGAGTGGTTTCCATGCCCGGAGATGGCACCTGCCTTTTACATTCTCTTTGTTACATATTGCACGACCATATCAGGCTCACTCTTGATATCCGAAGGAACATTGTGTCTTATGTATTGAATGACTGGGACAGGTTCAACGTGTGGACTGATGACGGTAGTACAGGAGATAATTATATTATACAGGAGCACTATAAGAGTGGAATGCTTAAGCCCTTCACCTATGGATCTGCATGTGAGTTGATGGCTGCCATTGAATTGTTCGGTTGTCGCTTTCAAGTGTACCGAAATGGCCAAATATTTTACACCTTTCAACAACCGCCAATGCCTCTTAAACATCTTAGATTCACAGGAGACGATTTCAGTATTGGACACTTTAATGTTTATGAATGTTTAAACTCTCAAAAGCTGGATGTGAAGTTATCGATGAAACCGGTTGTATACTTACAACGCTTGACAGATGCCGAATGTCTCTTCAACACAAGTACTACAAATACTGTCGTAATTGAAACAAGCCATGAAACTCAAACCGATTATGACAGCAGCAATCCAAGCTGTGGGATCTGAAACAAGATTACTGTTCACATGGCCAACTGTACGTTACATGCTCAAGAGTAAGCTCAGCGCACAGCTTGGCCATATTACAACCGGAGGGCCGAACTCACAATGTGGTATACAAAGAGATCCTTAACAAATAATTATTGGTATATTTTCCCACAGTTTAAAAAGGTTTAATTTTCTTCTTAATAAAAATTTTAAGGCAGTATTTTGCCGCTGCGAAGCGTGGGTATTTTGCTAGTCTATACTAATAAAAAGCAAAGCCCTCACTGACTGTGACTCACTGACTTCACTCACCTCACTCATCACTAATTCTCCAACTTCCCGTGTAGGTAGAAGGCTGAAATTTGGCAAGCTCATTCATTACAGGTTACTTACAAAAGTTAGGCAGGTTTCATTTTGAAATTCTACGCGCAACGGACATAACTGGAACCTACTTTCGTCCCTATCCGTGTAAGGCGGAATTGCGTCCCGCATCATCATGCCTCCCAAGTAACTGAGTGCCTGCCCATATAAGGTAAATATTAGCGGTGAAGGACTGTGCTTAGCATATTCATAAGTGCAGCTACTGCGGAAACCCTCTGACGTTGAACAAGTCTTTGTACACATATCAATAGGAAAGCAAGGTGTAAAGCTTAAGTTTAAATTATGTTCATAGACATGCTGCCGCTAAATTTTAAAATTAAACATCTTAGATTCACGAGTACCGATTTGGGTAGTGATCACTTTGATGAATGAAACCTGTTCAAAAAACGCATTACACAATTGAGAAGGCAGCAAAAGAATATGAAGCGAGTGACGCATACAAGCATATAAGTGCAGCTACTGTGGAAACAAAGCATGGTGTAAACCTTAAGTTTAAATTAAGTTCATAGACATGCTGCCGCTGGGATTTGTCATGCCTACGACAAATACGATATTCGCGAGATACAAGTTTAATGAGAAGACGAAGGGTGTAAACGAGACTTCTGATCACTTTGTAAAGGTTTTAAAATTGCTGGTGAAGGACTGTGCTTATGCAAATGAAGATGAGATGGTCAGGGATAGAATAGTGTTTGGCACAAACTCAACGAAAGTGCGAGAGAAACTTTTAAGTGCCGGGTCTGAGCTAAAATTAAATAAAGCCGTGGACATCGCAAGATCGCATGAGATATTTGCGAAATACAAGTTTAATGAGAAGACGCAAGGTATAAAGCCTCGATGCTAAAGACCTGGCAAAGTCATGGAGAACATGGAAGGACGAGTTCAGATTACAGACAGAACTTGCAATGCTGGAGGCAGAGGATAACACTAAGGTCAGATTATTCCGTTATCTTATTGGAGAGAGCAGCAGAGAATTGTGTCAGGTGCTGACCGGTGAAGTAAGACCTAATGAGTTAACCATGAGCTTGATGATACGTAAATTTGATGAACATTACAACCCGAAAATAAATGAAACTGTAGAGAGGTTCAGATTTTTTTCAAGAAATCAGGCAAGGGAAGAAAATATAGACAACTACGTCACAGATCTGAGAGTCAGTGTTCTCCCTAGCGCCTTTTAGCCGGGTGCTGGCTAATTTAGTTGAGCACCCGGCTGTCATCACGCATGACATTGTGAGATGACGGCTGCAGATCTGCAGGCAAAGGCAGATCTAATGATCTGCAGAGATGGCAAAGGACAAGCGGGTGGGTGGGCAAATACTGCTAAAGCTAATAGCGGGTGTCGAGGTGGAGCAAAGTTCACAAGCAGAGTATGAGGAAGTGGGGATTCGAGAGCGGGCTGTACATGGTAATAGCGGGGGTGTAGCAGCTTAATACAGTTGCAAGGAGTATGGAGATGTGGGTGGGCGAGAGGGGGCTGTACATGCTAATAGCAGAGCGGCAGTTCACAAGCAAAGATGATGTGGAGGTGGGAGTGCAAGAGGAGGTCTGATAAAATTAAAAAAAAAAAAGGTCTACCGAAACCAGCCTGTCAGAAATTACTTCCTGGCGCCTTTTTTCTGATATTTCTGTTCTCAGCGTCAGCGCAGTCTGTATAGTGCGGCTGAGCGTACAGCAGCTCTCTTCTTGTAAAGTACATAGCTAACCAATACATACACATTCAGTTATTTAAGCATTAGCTGTGTTCTGTGTGCAAAAATCCTTGTAGCACTCACTGTGGTTCCTGTTTAAAGTGACCCCATCTGCCGTTCTTATATTTGCTCATATTTGGACCTGCGTCCATATTGCAAAAAGTGTGCAGAAACCCCTGAGCAAAACTTTTGTCACTGAATTCCTGAGGGTTTTGTACGGAACCATATTAGGGCCACGGTGAAGAAAAAAAAAATACGGACATAGTGAAGAAAAAAAACTATACGACGATAATAAAGTTGAGATGTTGACTTTATACTCGACATTTCCACTTTAATCTTGATGCTAATGACGAGAATAAAGTCGACATATTGCTACATTACTTATGACAGGAGTTTGAGAAAATCTAGTAAATTAAACATTAATTTTAAGATGAAGTTTAGTTTATGATGTTCTACTTTAATGACAAACTATGAGAATAAAGTCAACATGTCGAATTTAATCTCGAGATAAATGGCAAGAATAAAGCAGAAATGTCGAGAATTAAGTGGAAATGTCGAGAATGCGTACCTGCCGTAGTGCAAGTGTCAATTGAATATCCAACAGGCTCTCCCTTTCCCACTCAAAAGTCTTAATGTTGGTAAAAATGCAGATTACACATCTGAAAGAATAATGCAAGAGCTGCTGGATGTCTTAGCATCAGATATAAAATCTAACATACTGAAAAATATACATACAGAAACGTTTTTCAGTATCCTGTGTGATGAAACCACAGATATCTCAGATGTAAAATAATTATTTACATTAAATATGTTTGCCAGGTCACTAAAGAGGTCAGAGTTAGTTTTGTATCAACCCGCAATACGGGTTAGCAGAGAATATAATCAACACACTGAGTGAGGCTATGGACACTCTAGGCTTGAAAACTGCTAATCTGGTTGGACTAGGGTCAGATTGAGCAGGTCTTATGATTGGGAAACAGAAAGGAGTGGCAAAACTGCTTAGACATAAAACATCTGGACTCTTGGTCAACTGCTACTGTGAAAAAACACCAATTAGCCCTTGCAAGTGCCCAAGCAGCAGCTGCTGTACCTTATTTAACAAAACTGAACATCTTAAGGCAGCTGTTCTATTTCTTCCAAAATTCTTCAGTTAGGAAGGCTGGTTTAACGGAAATTAAAAATATTCTGAACATTCCCCAGATTAAGCCGAAAATGGCAAGTGAAACTAGAAGGTTGTCTGATAACTTTGCAGTACAGTCACTACGACAGTGTACGAGTGATCGCCTTGGAGGGCCCAGATCTTGGGAACTTTGATTATGGGAAAACTTCAGACAACTGGGCCTCTAGGACGAAAAGAAGAATAAATATTTAACTGAAGACACCTTCTGCATATGCAAGTTGGCTTTGAAGAATATTTTAAAATTTTTCTTCATTAGGTTTCCTATACTTTTTTTCAATGTTTTTACTTTTCTTCCCAACAGCGACAATACTTGTGCCTGTTGGTTTATGTCATAACAATTGTTATTTTAAATTTTTGTTAGGGTTGCAGGATCCTGGATTGGATACTTCTTAAATTTAATAAAAGTATTCTTTTATAAGTGTCAAACCTTAAAAAAGTCAGATTGAGGTTTGGAAAATAATGAATAATAATTAACTAATAAAAATAGTGCACATTTAATTTTCCACACCACCAAAATTTCCCCGCCCAGCCCCACCCGGCTAATTTTTCGTGCCACCTGGCTGGAAAAAAAATTCTGGGGAGAACACTGCAGAGTGTTAGCAGGCACATGCAATTTCAGGGAGATTAAAAGTTTCCTTATACATCACCGAATTGTGTGCGGAACAAGTGATGCCAGTTTGCAACAAAGATTACTGAGAGAAGACAAACTGACTTTAGAGAGGTGCATACAAATATGCAGAGCCACAGAACTGTCAAAGGAGAACAGCAGAACAGTCACACGGGCTTCCCTATTCTATACTTATCCCAGTGCGTCTCTCTAAACCCACCGTGCGGGAACATTATCATAAGGCTTAACAATCTTATTGTTACACCTTCTATGTGCACCCAACCGTCCTTATTACGGAGTCTTCCTTGCTTTACCGCTGGCTGCTTCTTTCCATTCAGCTTCCTAGCCCTTTAACACTAGAATTACCAGAGCCTACGAAAAAACTCGTAATTCCGTCCCACCTTAAACTGCTTCTTAAATCCCTTCACACCTCTCCCCAGCGTCCTTTGTCTTCTAAATGTGCTGATAAAGAGAAGCCGGCTATTCCATCCCCCACCAATTTAGAACGTGCACGAACTTCTCTCAGCTCATGCCTTGATTGAGTATCTGGGAGTGAAGTGGAGTTTTAGAGTGGAAATAATAGATCGTTGTTTGGAACACACGCATTTCATGTCTGTTCCGTTTCTACAGTAATCTGTGTCAACACATTGTTAAAACAGAAACTTTTTTATATTCTAGTAGTAGATAACAAAATGTAGGCATAAACTATATAATGTATGAAGCCTGAAGTCCAAATAGCAAAGAAACATTTTCACAAGAATAACACAATTGCACTTTTATTCAAACATATAACTGCAGAAACAAAAGCCGCCTTAACATGCGACATTGACACCAGTTTACTGTAACTGACTCCGTGGCTCAATAGACTCAGCCCCGCTTGGGAATCAAGGGGTCGCGGGTTCGATCCTGCGCCCCTCCGTTTTGAGAAGTAAACTGCTCTTGTCTTACTGTTTTAGAATAAAAGCATACATTTGATTTCAGTCTGTAACAGCCGGTGCAGTTTATGATCCTTGTAAAGGTTAGCTTTTTTTTATTCACTTTTCACTCTCTCAGTCGCGTTCAGAATCAATCCATACAACCCCATCTGACACGGCTGTTTTCACTAAAGACGCGCTATAGCTCTGCAGTGTACCACGATGCATACTAACGCACATCAAACCCCCCCCGGTTCTGACACACAAACGCTGGCGAAGCTGCCTTCTTCGTATCTCACCGTCACTTGCTTTTCGTTTTATTGAGTGTTCCTGCCAGTCCCGCATGTTGCTGTATGCTTTTTCTTTTGTACTACAGGACATGCAGAGGAAAGAATGGTAAAGACCAGTAACCTCGGCGCTATATGCAATCATCAGACACTCCCCATCTGCCCGTGTCGTTCAAACACAGGAACATATATTGGTGTAAAAGTATAACAAAAGTGCACTTTTATTCAAGTGCACTTTTTCCATCGCCTTTTCCTGTAAGAAGCAGTGTACACACTTCTCTCTATGCTGTGGTTTCTATTACACACCTGAAAGAAAGAGACAATATATGTGAAAATATAATCGCACTAATGCAATATTATTTGAAAACGAACAGCGTCAGATCGGGTGTGAATTTATGCAGGAACTGGAAATTCTCTGATCGGGACCTTCCCCAGGGAAGAAAGTACAGTGTCAGGTGCTCATTCAGTGTAATAGAAACCATAGCACAGAGAGGTGTGTACACGGCAACAAGTACACGTGTCGTAAATGTAGGAAGGACGGTCCTTGGGTGTGTGGGAACTGTTAATATTTGAATGTGATGATTTCATATAGCACGGAATGAAAATCTGCACTTCTTAGCATTGCACCACGCAAGTGTCGTATCAATCGCCTACTGTAACTTGCTTTCTTTTTCTTGGTTATACAGATAGTTTTGAATAAAAGTGCACTTGTTTTGTTTGCGAAATGAAGTGTCTGCGTGCACTTTTCGTGGCATTACACGTGTATTTTTGAGCATGCCCGTTTGAGCAGTATAAAAGTATTGAAAAGTATAACAAAACAACGGGCAGATGGGGAGTGTCTGATGATTGCATATAGCGCCGAACTTACTGCTCTTTACTATTCTCTCCTCTGCGTGCCCGGAGTACAAAAGAAACAGAATACAGGCGCTATAGCTCTGTGCTGTACCACGATGCATACTAACGCCCCGGTTCTGACACACAGGCGCTGGCGAAGCTGCCTTCTTCGTATCTCACCGTCACTTGATTTTCTTTTTATTCAGTTTTATTGAGTGTTCCTGCCAGTCCCCGCATGTTGCTGTATGCTGGATAGAGAGAAGTGTGTACACTGCTTCTTACAGGAAAAGGCGATGGAAAAAGTGCACTTTTGTTATACTTTTACACCAATATATGTTCCTGTGCTTGAGCGACATGGGCAGATGGGGAGTGTCTGATGATTGCATATAGCGCCGAAGTTACTGGTCTTTACCATTCTTTCCTCTGCATGTCCTGTAGTACAAAGAAAAAGCATACAGCAACATGCGGGACTGGCAGGAACACTCAATAAAACGAAAAGCAAGTGATGGTGAGATATGAAGAAGGCAGCTTCGGCAGCGTTTGTGTGTCAGAACCGGGGTTGATTGTGCGTTAGTATGCATCGTGGTACACTGCAGAGCTATAGCGCGTCTTTAGTGAAAACAGCCGTGTCAGATGGGGTTGTATGGATTGATTCTGAACGCTGAGAGGGTGAAAAGTGAATTAAAAAAAAGCTAACCTTTACAAGGATCATAAATTGCACCGGCTGTTACAGACTGAAATCAAAAGTATGCTTTTATTCTAAAACAGTAAGACAAGAGCAGTTTACTTCTCAAAACGGAGGGGCGCAGGATCGAACCCGCGACCCCTTGATTCCCAAGCGGGGGCTGAATCTATTGAGCCACAGAGTCAGTTACAGTAAACTGGTGTCAATGTCGCATGTTAAGGCGGCTTTTTATTTCTGCAGTTATATGTTTGAATAAAAGTGCGATTGTGTTATTCTTGTGAAAATGTTTCTTTGCTATTTGGACTTCAGGCTTCATACATTATATAGTTTATGCCTACATTTTGTCATCTACTACTAGAATATAAAAAAGTTTCTGTTTTAACAATGTGTTGACACAGATTACTGTAGAAACGGAACAGACATGAAATGCGTGTGTTCCAAACAACGATCTATTATTTCCACTCTAAAACTCCACTTCACTCCCAGATACTCAATCAAGGCATGAGCTGAGAGAAGTTCGTGCACGTTCTAAATTGGTGGGGGGATGGAATAGCCGGCTTCTCTTTATCAGCACATTTAGAAGACAAAGGGCGCTGGCGGAGAGGTGTGAAGGGATTTAAGAAGCAGTTTAAGGTGGGACGGAATTACGAGTTTTTTCGTAGGCTCTGGTAATTCTAGTGTTAAACAGTTTTCCTTCTCACTTTTCCACTCCTTCGCTGCCTTCTCCCTTTTTGTTCAAAATACGCGCCTTCTTGCTTTTTTACAGTCAGTTCCCCTTACGTCACATCATGGTACGTTCAGCAAGGACCCACAGGCGTAGCTTGCCACCAATTCTTCTTAAACAGATATCGCATGGACGGTTGATTACTGGGACATAATCTCTAAAAGGAAGCACGCGGAACAAAAAACAGTTAAAGGCACACAATAAAAAATTTTGTGACAACCGTCACAAGACGCTGTCGCTAAATACTCGCTAGAGATTCTACAAGTTCATAGACACGCTGCTGCTAAATATTCGCAGGAAATTCCACAAGTTAATACCGGGAATGCCTGTTAAACATCTTATATTCATGAGTAGAGATTTGGGTAGTGAACACTTCGATGAATGAAACCTGTTATCTTTACAAAGTTTGACAAACACGGAATGTAACTTAAACACACCACGTCCTCCAAATACGAACCTGATTGAAAGAAATGATAATCAAATCCTTGATGACAGCAACACTCATAACAGTGACAAAACAATTACATTCACAATCAGGTTATGTTATTTTTAAAATGTTTCCTTTTCTTTTTCATAACTTCTTTAACACACTACTTCTCCAGTGCGAAGCGTGGGTATTTTGCTAGTAATGATATAAATCAGTAATCCATTTTAGGACAGTAAATGCTGAAGCCTTCTGTTTGGAGTTTGGAGTCAGGCTGCCTGGAGTGAGCTCTCTCTATAGGTAGACTAGTGAAGGTCCTAAGCCATCCTTTGTAAAGCTTGAGTACACACAAAATGAGACTGAAAATATATATTTGCCCATTCAAATGGTCAAGATTTACAAAAGAAAACTTCACAGGAGAAGAAATGTATATTTACAGCAATTCTGGCCAATGCATAATGTTTCAGAGAAACTGGGAAATAAGGACACCCTTGATCAAGTAGTACAATGCAGCCAAATAATTAATTTCACCAAGCTGTTCTTCTAAGGTGTGTTGAAGTGACAAACATTACACCACAAAAATGATGACTATGATGTACAGACTGTATTTTAGTTTCCTTTAACAGCGCCAATGATACATATTTGCACTACAAAATTTCTTTTTTGTCATCACTTTATATTGAGTAGGTGTTGTCACTTCTCAGGGAGCTGGCCGACACCTCAACAGTGTCTTGGCCAAGCTTTGTGATTGATCGACATGGGCATGCTCAAAAAATACATGTGTAATGCCAAGAAAAGTGCATGCCGATACTTCAGTTCTCAAGCAATGGTATGAAAATGCAGTTAGATTTGTTTTTATGGGCACATACACCGTCTAGATCTAAACACTAGTGTGGAGAGGCACTTGCGTACTGAAGATTCCATAGCTGCAGGTGGAAGCTGCTGTCGCTATACTTTGTATATAAAAGCCAGATCGAATGTTATTTATGTTCACATAATGACATGCTATAACAGAGGTGAATTCAGATAATGACGAGGGTTCTACATCGGAGAAAGAATCCACGTCACACTTTTGCCTTTGCTGTACATTGTATACAGTGCATCCGGAAAGTATTCACGGCGCATCACTTTTTCCACATTTTGTTATGTTACAGCCTTATTTCAAAATGGATTCAATTCATTTTTTTCCTCAGAATTCTACAGACAACGTCCCATAATGACAACATGAAAAAACTTTACTTGAGATTTTTGCAAATCTATTAAAAATAAAAAAAAACTGATGAATCACATGTACATAAGTATTCACAGCCTTTGCCATGAAGCTCAGAATTGAGCTCAGGTGCATCCTGTTTCCCCTGATCATCTTTGAGATGTTTCTGCAGCTTCATTGGAGTCCACCTGTGGTAAATTCAGTTGATTGGACAGGATTTGGAAAGGCACACACCTGTCTATAGAAGGTCCCACAGTTGACAGTTCATGTCAGAGCACAAACCAAGCAGAAGTCAAAGGAATTGTCTGTAGACCTCCAAGACAGGATTGTCTCGAGGAACAAATCTGGGGAAGGTTACAGGAAAATTTCTGCTGCTTTGAAGGTCCCAATGAGCACAGTGGCCTCCATCATCCGTAAGTGAAAAAAGTTCGAAACCACCAGGACTCTTCTTAGAGCTGGTCGGCTATCTAAACTGAGCGATCGGGGTAGAAGGGCCTTAGTCAGGGAGGTGACCAAGAACCCGATGGTCACTCTGTCAGAGCTCCAGAGGTCCTCTGTGAGAACCTTCCAGAAAGACAACCATCTCTGCAGCAATACACCAATCAGGCCTGTATGGTAGAGTGGCCAGACGGAAGCCACTCTGTAGTAAAAGTCACATGGCAGCCCATCTGGAGTTTGCCAAAAGGCACCTGAAGGACTCTCAGACCATGAGAAACAAAATTCTCTGGTCTGATGAGACAAAGATTGAACTCTTTGGTGTGAATGCCAGGAGTCATGTTTGGAGGAAACCAGGCACCGCTCATCACCAGGCCAATACCATCCCTACAGTGAAGCATGGTTGTGGCAGCATCATGCTGTGGGGATGTTTTTCAGTGGCAGGAACTGGGAGACTAGTCAGGATAAAGGGAAAGATGACTGCAACAATGTACAGAGACATAATGGATGAAAACCAGCTCCACAGCGCTCTTGACCTCAGACTGGGGTGACGGTTCATCTTTCAGCAGGACAACGACCCTAAGCACACAGCCAAGATATCAAAAGAGTGACTTCAGGACAACTCTGTGAATGTCCTTGAGTGGCCCAGACTTGAATCCGATTGAACATCTCTGGAAAGATCTTAAAATGGCTGTGCACCAACGCTTCCCATCCAACCTGATGGAGCTTGAGAGGTGCAGCAAAGAGGAATGGGCGAAACTGGCCAAGGATAGGTGTGCCAAGCTTGTGGCATCATATTCAAAAAGAGTTGAGGCTGTAATTGCTGCCAAAGGTGCATCGACAAAGTATTGAGCAAAGGCTGTGAATACTTATGTACATGTGATGTCTCAGTTTTTTTATTTTGAATAAATTTTCAAAAACCTCAGGTAAACTTTTTTCATGTTGTCATTATGGGGTGTTGTGTGTAGAATTCTGAGGAAAAAAAATGAATTTAATCCATTTTGAAATAAGACTGTAACATAACAAAATGTGGAAAAAGTGATGCGCTGTGAATACTTTCCGGATGCACTGTATGTACACTGGAAGCTCCGCAGTCTACTTGTGACTTTACGCTGTAGGAAGATAAGTAAATAAATCATGGTAAATAACAATTGATCTGACTTATATATATAACCTAGTAAAATACCACTCTTCGCAACGGTGAAGTACTGCCTTAAAATTTTTATTAAGAAGAAAATTAAACCTTTTTAAACCGAGGGAAAAATATACCAATAATTATTTGTTAAGGATCTCTTTGTATACCACGTTGTCAGTTTCGGCCCTCCAGTTGTAATATGAACAAGCTGTGCGCAGAGCTTACTCTTGAGCATGTAACGTACAGTTGGCCATGTGAACAGTAATCTTGTTTCAAATCCCACAGCTTGGATTGCTGCTGTCATAATCGGTTTGAGCTTCATGGTTTGTTTCAATTACGACAGTATTTGCAGGACTTGTGTTGAAGTGACATTCGGCATCTGTCAAGCGTTGTAAGCATACAACCGGTTTCATCGATAACTTCACATTTAGCTTTTGAGAGTTTAAACATTCATAAACATCAAAGTGTCCACTACTGAAATCGTCACCTGTGAATCTAAGATGTTTAAGAGGCATTGCCGGTTGTCTAAAAGGTGTAAAATATTTAGCTATTTCTGTACACTTGAAAGCGACAACCGAACAATTCAGCGGCAGCCATCAACTCACATGCAGAACCATAGGTGAAGGGCTTAAGCATTCCACTCTTATAGTGCTACTGTGTAGTCTAATTATGTCCTGTACCGTCATCAGTCCACATCTTGAACCTGTCCCAGTCATTCAATACATAAGACACATTGTTCCTCCAAATATCAAGAGTGAGCCTGATATGACCGTGCAATATGTAACAAAGAGAATGGAAAAGGCAGGTGCCATCTCTGGGCGTGGAAATCACTCGGTAAGTGACAGTTCTTTGATCGATGGTGATCACCTCGATAGACATGTTAATAGGGGTATGGTTGGAACGACAAAGGAAATTGGTGCCTGAACAATGTAAAGAAAGTCTAAAATACTTACACATAACTATAATCGTAATAAACGAACAATAAAACAGCGGAGAAGCCGTGGATTAAATAAAAAGACCGTAGTTATCAGCAGGGAGATGTGAATCCCATGGCGAAGCAAGGAAGGGAATGTAGAGACCGGAGCGACGGACAGCCTTATACAGGCAGGCAGCCAACAATGTGGGAGGCGTTGGGATGGGGGACCCAACGCCGCCTCACACGGTGACCGAGCTGCAGACTATGGACGTATATATGTACGCAAGTAGGATTCAGTTAGCGTTGGGAATCCACATACCAAATTTCTAGAAGATGGGCCCATAAGTAACAAAGACAGTTTGAAAGTTCAATATGGCGGCCAACAGTGGTGTCATACCACCGAAAAAAGTACGTACATTGGTTTTGGTTAGCGCAGGGAAGCTGCCTACCAAATTTCGTGAAGATGGGGCCATAAATAAGAAAGTTCAATATGGCGAACGTTGTCGACCGTTGTGTATAATTTCGAAATGAAACCTGCTTAACTTTTGTAAATAAGTTGTAAGGAATGAGCTTACCAAATTTCAGCCTTCTACCTTTCCTGAAAGTTGGAGAATTAGTGAGTGAGTCAGTCAGGGCTTTGACTTTTATTAGTAACAATTACAGTGATGGCAAAAGTGTGATCTACATCAGAGAGAATGCACAACATCTGAGTTCACCTCTGCTATAGCAAACACACACATCACTAACCGTTACAAATACCATACATTTACACCGGCTGTTACAGACTAATATCAAATGTATGTTTTTTATTCTAAAATAGTAAGAATAAGAGCATCTCATTTCTAAAAACAGAGTTGTCCGAAGTCAAACTTATGACCTTTGACTAACAGTCAGTAGTTCTTACCGTTATGCCACCAAAGCAGTCGTATTAAAGATGTGTCAATGTTGTACCCTAACGCGGGTTTTTTTTTTTCTGCAGTTAAATTCTTGAGTAAAAGTGCACTTGTTTTGTTATACTTGTACATTTTGTGAAAGTGTTAATTTGATATTTGGACTTCAAGCTTCACATATTATACGCTTCAGGTTTCATTTTGTCAATTATTGCTAAAACATGAAAAACTTTTCTATTTTAACAGTGTGTTTACACAGATTGTTGTAGACACGGAACAAATGAAATGTATGTATTTCAAATAACAACATAGTATTTACTCTATACAACTCTAATCAACTGACACATAGGTAGTAGGCCCAGAGGGGACTGGGCAGTCTAATGGTCTGGAATCCCTACAGATTTTATTTTTTTCTCCAGCTGTCTGGAGTTTTTTTTTTTGTTTTTTCTGTCCAACCTGGCCATCAGACCTAACTTATTCTATGTTAATTTATGTTGACTTATTTTAATTTCTTACTGTGTCTTTTATTTTTCTATTCTTCATTATGTAAAGCACTTTGAGCTACTTTTTGAATGAAAATGTGCTATATAAATAAATGTTGTTGTTGTAGGTAAATAGGCAAGCTGAGAAAACTGTGCGGTGGTGGGGTGAATGTGATAGCAGGTGGTTTTCTGCTTATCGACACATTTACAAAACAAAAGATGCTGACGGAAAGGTGCAAGGAGATTTAAGGTGGGACGGATTTACAAGTTTTGTTGTAGGCTTTGGCAATTCTAGTGTTTAAAAGCACATCCATTTTTATTTTTCACTTACTTGTTTCAGATGATGTCTTAGGTGGTGACTGACCTTCCTGAGTTCTAGGAGATGAAATTTCTTCAATCGTCTTTGTGTCATACTGTAATGATTCATATTTTACATTAATAGAAGACTCCAGAGATGAATAGTATCTGCTTTGAGAAGAGACTAACCCGGTCACTGCTCCATCTTGATGTCCATAATGAAGGTCATCATCCTTGACACTCTTCATACTGCTATAGTTCTGCATCTCAGGGCTGACACACTCCTCTTTAATAATAATACTCACTGATCCCAGTTCACAGTCCTCTTCCTTAATGCTCAGACTCTCCTGTCTAGGGTCGACACTCTCCCACTCACAGTCCTCTTCAAAATTTGCAGTCCTCTCCTCCATCATATTCATTTCGGCCTCGCACGTCTCCTCTTTCACGTCCATTTAAACAGAGTAAATGGTAGATTTTTCTCTCTCTCTTTGGGGGGGAAAAAAAAAACAACAAAAAAAACAGGATTCAATTCACACTGCATTATCAAGATCTAAACTCATTAGATTTTTTTTTTTTTTATAAAACATCCTCTAAGTTAAAGCTGATATCAAGTCAGACAATTTGTAGCAAGGTGACAGTAACCCATCACTTTTGATATCAAATTACATGTAAAATGAGTTTGGGAATAAAAGGGGTCTCCAGCAGGCTAGAAAAAGGAGACCATCTTGCACAGTTGTGTATCAATAGTATTCACTACTTTGGTTGAACATTCAGTATTATTGGGGTCCCAGAATTGTGTTATCAATTAATGTTAAGGAAGGTTTATACAAGTTAGGCCTTAGGATTATGTTAAGAAATGGGGCAAATGAAGGAGGAGCTTAAGTAATGGGTTTGGAGCTTGCAATCTTAGGGTGATAGGATACTGGACAACTTATCGAGCAATTTTAAGTGATAGCGTTCATTTTTGTATTGTTGTCCGCAAATTGGACATGAAGTTATGGGAAATTGTAGTGGAAGCTGTGTTAAGAAGCGAGGTGATGATTAGTGAGCAGCAGTATGGTTTCATGCCAAGATAGAACATAACATATATGGTGTTTGCTATAAGGGTGTTCCTGAAGAAGCAGAGATAAGGCCAGAAGGAGTTGCATTGCGTCTTTGTGGACCTGGAGAAAGTATGTGACAGGGTGCATTGAGAGGAGTTGTGGTATTGTATGAGGAAATCAGGAGAATGAGGAAGTACAGGATATGTATTAGGGAAGCGTGACAGTGGTGAGGTCTGCAGTAGAAGTGACTGATGTTAGCCCATCTCCACGTTGAATGCATCAGGGTTCGGCTCTGAGCCCTTTCTTATTTGCAATGGTTTTGGACAGCTTGACAGACAAGATGAGACAGGAGTCCCCGTGGACTACGATGTTTGCTGACGACATTGTGATCTGTAGCGAAAGTTGGGAGCATGTTGAGGAGACACTGGAGAGGTGGAGATACGCTCTACAGAGGAGAGGAATGAAGGTCAATAGGAACAATACAGAATACATGTGTGTAAATGAGAGGGAGGTCAGTGGAATAGTGAGGATGCAAAGAGTAGACCTGCCAAACTTGGAAGAGTTTAACATAAGAATTACCAAAGCCTTTGAATAAACACATAAATCTGGCCCACCTTAAATCCCTTCGCATCTCTTCATCAGCGTGTTTTGTCTTGTAAATGTGCTGAAAAGCCCAAGAAGCCTGCTTTATCACCCAACCACCCCCATCCCATCTCATCCCCTTCCAGCAACGCAGAAAGGACCAACCCAAGCCTCAATTATCTTGGAGTGAAGTGCTGGAGTTTTAGTGGGTAAAAATAGATTGTTATTTGGAACACATGCACTAAATGATTCTCAGGACAAAGTGTTGAGAAGCAACGCACCAACCTTGGCTACTGGGCGAAAATGTAGACCAGCAACAGCGGTGAAGGAGGCAATATCAGCTCTCAGATATACTGACATTGTGGGGAATGTTCAGCATGGAAGAGGAGGCCTTGGCCTTACAACTAGTTGCCCACCCTAGAATAAAGCCACTGCTCAAGCATGGAGGAGGATGGTGGTGGAGGAAGTACGTCGTCAGGAGGAGGCTGCAAGGTTGGCCAAGGCAGTCTCCCATGGAAAATAGGGGCAGTGAACACGGTGGGACAGTGTTGAAAGGAGGAAGCTTAGCTGGAATGATGTGTCGGCCATGGAGGCGAAGAGTCTGAGCTTTACCATCAGAGCCACTTATGATGTCCTGCCAACACCAACCAATCTCCATCAGTGGATTGGTGAAGATCCAGGGTGTGCCCTTTACTCCAGGCCAGCCTCCCTCTGGCATATACTCACAGGGTGTAAGACCAGTCTCACCCAAGGGCGATACACTTGGCTCCACAACCAGATCCTAAAGAGCCTTGCGTCCACAATGGAGGAAGAACAATCTCTTATCAATGCCCTTTCACCACCAATATCTAACCACCCATGGACGACTGCCTTTGTCCAAGAAGGTGCTACAGTTACCAGGAACAACTCCACACCATCAGACAGAGGCAAGCTGTGCTTAGCACACAACTGGAAACTGCTGGTAGATATTGGCCAACAGTTGGTGTTTCCTCTGGAGATTGCCACTACTACCTTGAGACCTGACATGATGCTATGGCCCCCTTCCTTAACACTAGAATTACCAGAACTTACGAAAAAACTCATAGATCCGTCCCACCTTAAATCGCTTCTTAAAATCGTTCACAGCTCTCCACCAGCGTCTGTTGTCATCTAAATGTGCTGATAAAATCAGGCTGCAAGTAGCTGGCTATTCCATCCCCCCATCGACTTAGAACGTGCACAAACTTCGCCCAGCTCATGCCTTGATTGATTTTCTGGGAGTGAAGTGGAGTCTTAGACTGGAAATAATAGATCCTTATTTCATGTGTGTTCCATTTCTACAGTAATCTGTGTAAACACATTTTTAAAACAAACTTTTTTTTATATTCTAGTAGTAAATGACAAAATGTAGACATAAACTATATAATGTACGAAGCCTGAAGTCCAAATATCAAAGAAACACTTTCATAAAAGGTACAAATATAACAGAACAAATGCACATTTATTCTAAAGTGTAACTGCAGAAAAAAAAGCCGCCTTAGCAGGCCATACTGATGCATATTCACCACAAGTGGCGCGGTGGTGTAATGGTATCAGCTGCTGACTGGGAATCAAAAGGTCATGAGTTTGATCCCTCACGATTCCGTTTTGAGAAGTAAACTGATCTTATTCTTACTATCTTAGAATAAAAACATACATCTGAATTCAGTCTGTGTAATTTACTTGTAAAGGTTAGCTTTGGTTTTTTTTTTATTCACTTTTCATTCTCTCAGTAGCGTTCAGGATCCTTCCCTAAGCCTCCCCAATCTGACAGTGCTGTTTTCAAATAAAGACGCGCTATAGCTCTGCAGTTTATCACGATACATTCTCTTACCAATGCTAGCGAAATTAAGTGTCTGCATGCACTTTTTGTGGAATTACATGTGTATTTTTTGAGCATGTCCGTGCCAAATAAATAACATTCGAGCTATAGCGCGTCTTTATGTGATCCAAATAAATAACATTTGAGCTATAGAAAAATTGGATCACATAAAGATGCGCTACAGCTCAAATGTTATTTATTTGGAGACGCGCTATAGCTTGAATGTTATTTATTTGGATCACATAAAGAAGCGCTATAGCTCGAATGTTACTTATTTGGAGACGTGCTATAGCTCGAAAGTTATTTGGTATGGACATGCTCAAAAAATACATGTGTAATGCCACAAAAAGTGCATGCAGACACTTCATTTCACTACCATTGGTAAGAGAATGTATCGTGATACACTGCAGATCTAGCCTTGGAGCAAGAATGCACATCGCACTTTTGCCATTGCTGTACTTTGTGTGTGCGTGTAATATATATATATATATATATATATATATATATATATATTTGGGAAGCTCTGCATTTTACATGTGCCTTTACGCTGTAGGAAGTGAGTAAATAAATAAAGGTAACTAAAGGTAAATAAAGAACTGAAGCTTGTTGATGCTGCATCATCTTTTCTTTTTCCATCGCCTTATCCTGTAAGAAGTGTTGTACACACTTCTCTCTATGCTGTGGTTTCTATTACACACCTGAAAGAAAGAGACAATATATGTGAAAACATCATCGCACAAATACAATATTATTTTTAAAACGAACAGCGTCAGATCGGGTTTGAATTTATGCTGGCGCTATTAGAGTCAGATCAGGAGCTTATTCAGTGCACGCAACAACAACATGCAGGTGGCCAGTTGCTGGCTGCTACATACAACATGCTGGCGGTGATCAACACACATTTTAAAAAAAGCTTGTGATAGTACAAGCAACCGGCCACTTGCGTGCTCCTGCCGTACTGAATAAGCTCTTGCCTTCTGGTGCATGATGTCAGCGCAGCAGCGGAATAAAAAGAAGGAGACAAATACATGTGACATTTTGAAGAAATCATTTTATGACCTCAATAGTACAAATCAGAAAACATTGTTGCACTAATGCAATATTATTTGAAAACGATCAGCGTCAGATCAGCTGTAAAAGTATGGCATTTGGAAATGTTTGCTTTTTTTCAATCTGATTCTCTCAGTCAGACTGTATATTTGTCTCTTATTCAGTGCGCGCAAGAACATGCAGGTGGCCAGATGCTGTGTGCTACAACATGCTGGTGGTGATCAACAAACATTTTGAAAAAAGAAAGAGACAAATATATGTGACGTTTTGAAGAAATCATTTTATGACACGATTTACCTTTATTTATTTACTTACTTCCGAAAGCCTAAAGTCACAAGTAGTGTGCAGAGGGCATGCTCAAAAATGTGTGAAATGCCATGAAAAGTGCCTGCTGACACTTTACTATGCAAGCAATGGTATGTGCATTCTTGCTCCGATGTAGAAGGGAGCTGAGCTTACCTCTGTTACAGCACGTCTCTATGAAAACAGCAGTGTCAGATGCGGTGGTGGGGTGTGTTTGGGCTCGTGAACGAGGCAGAGATAAAACTGACTTTAAAACAAAAAAAACAAAGCTAATCTTTACAAGTATCATAAATTACACCGGCTGTTACAGGCTGAAATCAATTGGATGTTTTTATTCTAAGATAGTAAGAATAAGATCAGTTTACTTCTCAAAACGAAGTTGTGAGGGATCGAACTCATGACCTTTTGATTCCCAGTCAGCAGCTGATACCTTTACACCACCGCGCCAGTTGTAATGAATATGCGTCAGTATGGCCTGCTAAGGTGACTTTTTTTTCTGCAGTTACACTTTAGAATAAACGCGCATTTGTTCCGTTATGTTTGTACCTTTTATGAAAGTGTTTCTTTGATATTTGGACTTAAGGCTTCATACATTATATAGTTTATGCCTACATTTTGTCATCTACTAGTAGAATATAAAAAACATTTCTGTTTTAACAATGTGTTTACACAGATTACAGTAGAAGCGGAACAGACATGAAATGCGTGTGTTCCAAACAACGATCTATTATTTCCACTCTAAAACTCCACTTCACTCCCAGAAAATCAATCAATGCATGTGCTGGAAGAAGTTTGTGTACATTCTAAGTCGGTGAGGGGATGGAATAAACGGCTGCTTGCAGCCTGAGTTTATCAGCACATTTAGAGGACCAAGGACACTGGCGGAGAGGTGTGAAGGGATTTAAGAAGCGATTTAAGGTGGGACGGATCTACAAGTTTTTTCGTAGGCTCTGGTAATTTTAGTGTTAAGGAAGGGATACATTATCGAGCTCACCGTACCCTGGGAGGATTCCATGGATGATGCATACGAGCGGAAATATCTATGCTATGCCGAGTTAGCTGCTGAAGCGCAACATCGCAGATGGACCATGGATGTTCGCTCAATGGAAGTTGGATGCAGAGGGTTGGTGGCAACTTCTACCATCAAACTGCTGAGAGACATGGGAATTAGGGGCCAGTGCCAGCACGCAGCCATAAAAGATGCATCAGAGGCAGCGGAGAGAAGTAGTCAATGGCTTTGGGTGAAGAGGAATGCCCCCTGCTGGGCCTCCAAGTAACAAGCTTAGGCTGCCATACATAGGTTCATGTGATGTCAGTCATTTGACACCAAAGCCACTCTCACGACTAACTGGGCATGGGACGCAAGCTTAGGGCTGATCACCCTATAGCTAGCCACCTCTGGTGAGTGTGTATAGTGTGAAAGGCCGAAACACCCCATGAGCCAGTGGAACACTACTGATAATGCATCCCAATATCCTACAAACTTCTCCAAGTCTACCATTCACTATTCACCGACAAGTGTAACTGAACCTATTGTACGTGCTTGCACGAGGATAGTAACATCTCATTCTGTGTTTTGTAATCTTTCATGTGTTCTGTGTCTACAACAATCCATGTAAAGACATTGTTAAAACAAATATTTTTCATGTTTTAATAATAAATGACAAAATGTAGACATGAACTGTAAAATGTGTAAAATGCTAAAGGCCAAATATCAAATAAACACTTTCACAAAAGGTGCCATGTGCAATATGACAGCTTCCGTGGTGCAGCGGTATGAACTGCTGACTTTTAATCAAGAGGCCGCGGGATCAATCCTGGGTGTCTCACAAATTTACCATTTTGAGTAGTGAGGTGCTCTTATTGTTATTATACAATAAAAACAAACATTTGATTTGCATCTGTAACAGCTGGTGTAAATTAATAGCACTTATAAAAGTTAAGTGTTTTTTTTCCCCACTTTTATTCTCTCAGTCACGATCACGATACAACCACCACCACCCCAGATCTGATGCTGGGAAAACCATAGATGTGAGTGGTGTTTTGAGACAATGGAACTGGAAACTCTCTGATCTGGAGGATAAAAGCTGACACACAAGCGCTGGAGAATCTGCCGCCTTTTGATTTCACGGTCACTTGAATTTTTTTATTCAGTTTAATTATGTTCCTTTTCACGCTGAGTTAGTATGCGCCTTATGGTCCATGATGTCTAAGCCGCACCGACAAAAAACAGAGACATAGGTATATATGGTATTTGGAGTAATTCATTTTATGACCTGTGTAGTACATTTCGGAAAACACTGTGACTCTGATGCAACATTATTCATAATATTCATATTCATCTGTATACCTTCTTGCAGTTGTAATCAGTGACCGCATTTTTTTTTTTTATTCTCCCCCGATTTTGCCCAGTCTCCACATTTTGGTGCATGGTTTTGTTTCTTTTGTACTCCAGGACATGCAGAGGAAAGAATAATACAGAGAGGTCAGTTCCTCAGTTCCCTTCTATATGGAATCATCAGAATCAAATGTTAACAGTTGCCACACACCCAAGGACTGTCCTTCCTACTTTTATGACATGTGTACCTGTTGCATTGTACTTCTTTCTATGCTGTGGTTTCTATTATACTGAAGGGGCGCCCGACACTGACTGAGTTTGCTTTCCTGGGGAAAGCGGCAGTCTTGGAACAGAAGCTTATTTGGGGGGGGCGGGGTTTGGTGTTTAGGGGAATAATAATTTTACAACCTTAGTAAGCAAGACCCGTTTGACGGTGACTTTTGCACATCACACCCTACTTACAAACAACTTAAAACAAGTTCACGGAAATCTAACCTCGCAGTTATTGGAATGCTTTTGCCAGACACTCATGTGCTCCCAGCTCTTAAAAATGTTATACATTCTAAATGGCACATGAACGACTAAGCAAAGAAGAAAGAGCAGCGCGTCGAAAAGAGACACGAAAGCTTTGGAGAGAAAAGGATTCACAACAGAACAAAGAATAATCTATGTGCAAATTCAGAAAATAAGTAATAATCAGTCTGGACCAAGTGGATTTGAAAAGCTCGTAGGTCAAATCCAGGTCAGAAATAAGACTTCATAATGAACTTTAAAGTTTAAGTCAGAGACTTGTAGATCGGCTAATTTCTGTTGCCATCAGGGAAAGTAGTATTGCTTCCCAATGAAGAGGTGTATCCACGAGACTTAAAAGATTTGTTGTTTGGTGAAAGTGAAAGCCACAAACACTATAGGCAAAATATCAAATCTACAATAATCTGTTCATGATTGCATCCTTCAATGCTCAAAACAGATTTACAAGATTCAGGACCATATGCTATGAGAATCTGTGGTCCTACAATAATTAAAAGCTACAACAAGTTTAATTCCAAAGACGCCACAATTCAGGAAGGTGTATATTTATGTTAACCAATAAGTGATGCAACATAGAATCGAAAGACTTAAATGGTCTGATGTAATAATAATAATTCTTTACATTTATATAGCGCTTTTCTCACTACTCAAAGCGCTCAGCAATTGCAGGTTGAGGGCCTTGCTCAAGAGCCCAACAGAGTAGAGTCCCTTTTGGCATTTACGGGATTTGAACCGGCAACCTTCCGATTGCCAGTGCAGATCCCTAGCCTCAGAGCCACCACTCCGTATTAGACGCTATACCGCCAATAACTGATACAAATCCCTATGTCCAAAAGTATCGCAGTTTACACAAAATTTATCTGCAAAACACGGACAAGGAAATTCTCAGATTTCTATATGAATCCAAAAGATCACAGTTGAATTTATAATAAACCAACATGTGATGAAATGTCTGTGATAATAGTTTCAAAAGACGGAGACATCAAAAACAGTAGATATTCGTGTACATCCAAAATCAAATCACGAATCATCATTTCTGTCAAATAAATCGCCACGTGCAGGTCCTTTGCTCATTCCTGATGGTAAAACAGGATGGTTGTACAATATGACACACACAAATTCTGATAAACAAATAACACCCACACAGTATTTCAGGTCAAAATTTGCCATACGTTCCCATGTATTTAGCCCATTTCTGTCATCTCAACGTCTATTGCAACATTACATTATTCATACGTAATCTAAAAGTTGAAGCAAAACATCTATTAAATCGAATCAAGCAAAACTTAGAACAGAACATATGCAAGGTCTCATTGATCACGTTCAAAATTCCTGTCTTCCTGTCCAAGAGTACAACATTGGGACTTTAGACCAGCAGTGCAAACACTGTCATGCACTATACTGGCCTGCTGAGCATAATACATCCAACAAATACTCAAGGTGCTGCTTTTTACCACCTTTGCAAGAGCCACTTGTGTCTTTACAACAGCTTCTTACAGAGCTAACATCACAAGGTAAAAATTAAAAATTAAGGAGTAAATTATGTTTATAGCTTGATGAACTGACAAACTTTAGAACACATTTTCAATCTTACAACATTTATTTATATAGCACATTTTCATACAAATAATGTAGCTCAAAGTGTTTTAAATGAAGAAAAGAGAAAAATAAGAAAGTAAGAATTCAAATAAGACAACATTAATTAACATAGAAAAAGAGTAAGGTCCGATGGTCAGAGAGGACAGAAAAAAAAAGCTCCAGAAAGCTAGAGAGAAAAAATAAAATCTTGATGATGATGACTTGATGATGATGGTCATGTAGACTTCTGGCTTTTAATCTATCAATGCAGGAACATCATGGTGCTTTGATTAGGTGGTGGTGGTGCTGGTCAACACCACAGAAAACCATGAAAGAAACAGAGAGAGTAGGGGTTAGTACGGATTTTAGAGCCACCATGAATAGTTAATGATAATAAATTGAAAATACAGAGTATCAGGATTAAATTAAAATGAAGTTATGAGAAGGCCATGTTAAAGTAATGTGTTTTCAGCAGTTTTTTTTAAAGTGCTCCACCTTATTAGCCTGGCGAATTCCTATTGGCAGGCTATTCCAGATTTTAGGTGCATAACAGCAGAAGGCCGCCCGCCTCACCACTCCTTTTAAGTTTAGCTCTTGGAATTCTAAGAAGAGACTCATTTGAGGATCTAAGGGTACAATTTGGAATGCAAGGTGTCAGGCATTCTGATATATAAAATGGAGCGAGATTATTTAAGGCTTTATAAACCATAAGCAGTATTTTAAAGTCAATCCTGAATGACACAGGCAACCAGTGTAGTGACATCAAAACTGGAGAAATGTGTTCGGATTTTCTTTTCCTAGTTAGGATTCTAGCAGCTGCATTCTGCACTCGTTGCAAATGATTGATGTCTTTTTTGGGTGGTCCTGAGAGGAGTGCGTTACAGTAATCTAGTCGACTGAAAACAAAAGAGTGAACTAATTTCTCAACATCTTTCAATGATATAAGAGGTCTAACTTTTGCTATGTTTCTTAAGTGAAAAAATGCTGCCCTACTGATCTGATTAATTTAGAAATTTATCATGTTTATTTTGTTTTTTAAAAAAAAAAAAAAAAATGAAATCCTCAAAATTAGCTTTATTTCACTCGGGTTGTGCTAAAAGCAGAAATCCCAAGTGTTACCCGTTCAATGGTACGGGTACATCTTCTCCTCTCACCTGTAGGAGTGCCCACTAATAATGGCTTCCCTAGTTTTTCACAGCCCAAGTGTTGCCTGCTCTTGCCAGGGATATAAGCAACGATGTTGGGGAGCCTCTCATCAGCAGTGATGACAAACTGAATCTGTCTTCATGCAGTGCAACTAAAACGGACAGGGAAACTGAAGGAGATCTGATGAATCTGAAAGTGACGCTCGCTTGGTATTTGCTTTGTTATTATACATTTTACACTTCACACCATGTACTTTTAGAGTTTTGCAAGTTTTACAGTAAAAAAAAGAACATCTAACACTAACGCTTTTTGTTCTTTCACAGATCGTTTGGAGGAACTGAACACGTATACTAATGTCTGTTAATAAAAAAAAAGTAAACAAGTCTGATCTTTGGCACCATATGTAATAGTCCACTAATGCAAAGTGTTTAAAATGTGACCTTTTGACGTCCACACACACACATTGAGATTTTATTAACCATTCCTACAAGATGACACATCAGTATCAGTATCACCAATGCTGGCCTCAGTATCACCTGGTATCGGATCAAAAGGAAAACCAACAGCATCAGCCACCACTAGTTTTCAGGTGTAAATACTGAAGAGCAGGTTTTCAACTTGAAAAATGAATTTTGGCTACCAATTGTCAAGAGTTGTGAAAGCATACTTACAGAAAAAAGAGAGATGAGGGATAGTGTGGGACAGGCCAGTGTACAGAGTGACAATCAACCCGTCTTTATTTTGGAAAGCTCTGTCAACAGCAGTGTAGGACAGACTGACATTACCATTTTTAACATGGCTAGAACACAAGTCCTGTTTAAAAATGCTGCTGCCAGACACTCGTATTGCCAGCTAAAAACGCTCAGTTTCCATGGCCATGCCCCTCGCCTGAATGCAGCCTTCATGACTTACCTGATAAGACAATCAATACCAGACCATGTTAACATCCAGGGATGTCTCTCAGAGACACAAGATGGACACTCGAGTTCAAACAAAGGACCATAAATCAAGGAGGAGTAACACTGTTGGACAGAACTTTGCACCAGTGGTCAGCCGAGAGGATGGACTTATGCAAACTCAAGAAACCAATCTCAAGGCTTATATTCCTTCCTTTAAAAAAACCTTATAAGACACAAATCATCTCATCAAGCTTACAGCTCTCAGCCTGGACCTAACTTTGGCTGTCCATAGCTTACGGGGTTTGGCCGTAACAGACTTTGGAGCATTCGCTTTACTCCGAGGGGCAATTGTTCTTGATTGGAAAGGTGGAAGACTTGTCTGAATTGGAGTTGGATGAGGGTGACATTAGCCCTGACCTTGCTGAAGAATAGCTAGTGCACAAGCCGAGATGGTATCTTAAAGACCACACATTCATCTTGCTAGATATAGCAAATAACGAATCAATTTTTTTTAGAAGACATGATGTTGGTAGCAACAAGCTTAACATTTCCTACAGCAGACACCATCAAAAGACGCTTTACACAAATTCTAAAACAGGAATAAGAACTGAACTGCTCAGTACCACAGAGTCAACACAGCAAATAAAGGAAATACAACCGTAGGTGCGAAACGTGGCTACGGCAGAAACTTACGCGTGTCCACTCCTTGGTGTTTCACATTATTCCACTGTTATTGTATAAAAATCAAAACACTTATTTTCCACATTATATATTTCCACTGTCGAGTGGCACGGTGGTACAGTGGGTAGCACTGCTGCCTCACAGTTAGGAGACCTGGGTTTGCTTCCCGGGTCCTTCCTGTGGAGTTTGCATGTTCTCCCCATGTTTGTGTGGGTTTCCTACCATAGTCCAAAGACATGCAGGCTAGGTGAATTACCGATTCTAAATTGTCCCTAGTGTGTGCGTGTGCGCGCTCTGCGGTGGGCTGGCGCCCTGCCTGGGTTTGTTTCCTGCCTTGCACTCTGTGTTGGCTGGGATTGGTGCCAGCAGACCCCCCAGTGACCGTGTAGTTAGGATATTGCATGTTGGATAATGGATCGATATGTCCATGGTCAAAATGAAACTCAAGACAGACACGGTAAGAAAACCGAGTGTTTCCACAGCCTGTTCAATCCACACAATAACTTCCTAATTCCCACTACCCAGCACCCTTTCTTAAAGTAACAATACCCTATTAGAACTGAATAATTATCTAGTCCTATTCTTAATATATAAACTAATCTTGAGCTACAGAATAAATTTAACATTTTCAAATTAACTGAACATAAAAACATTAATATACAACTTGGCTCATACAACATGTATGACAGAGGCATTCAGCGTTTTCTGAACAAAGGGGGCTTGATGACAGGGGACAGCAGCTAAATGGTAAAAGTCTAAATGAATGTTTACAGGCTTCATATTAAAATCTCTGAAACAAAATTGTATTGCAGTTTTCAACAACTGGAAGCAACAAGTTTCACATTTATCAACTTTATATTGTGGAAGTAAATGCTCCACACAAACATACACCATCATAAATAGCAGAGATGCACAATATATCGGGAACTGTATTGTTATCAGCTGATGTTCATTAAAAATTATGATATCGAAATCGGGCAACCGTGTACATTTTACAGTCGACCGATATAATTCAGGCTTGTCAACATTATTTCACTAAATAATTGAATGTTGCTTTCATTGATTCATTGAGCAGACATTAAACTGCAAAACATGCATGTAAGCACAGCCCCTTGACCTCACAAAAAAAACACACCACACGGTGTATGTATGTATGTATGTATGTGTATATATATATATATATATATATATATATATATATATATATATATATATATATATATATATATATATATATATATATATATATATATATATATATATATATATATATATATATATATATATATACACACTCAAAAAAATTAAAGGAACACTTTGTAATCAGAGTATAGCATTAAGTCAATGAAACTTATGGAATATTAATCTGGTCAGTTAAGTAGCAGAGGGGTTGTTAATCAGTTTCAGCTGCTGTGGTGTTAATGAAATTAACAACAGATGCACTAGAGGGGCAACAATGAGATGAGCCCCAAAACAGGAATGAATGGTTTAACAGGTGGAGGCCACTGACATTTTCCCTCCCTCATCTTTTCTGACTGTTTCTTCACTAGTTTTGCATTTGGCTACAGTCAGTGTCACTACTGGTAGCATGAGGCTACCTGGACCCTACAGAGGTTGCACAGGTAGTCCAACTTCTCCAGGATGGCACATCAATACGCACAATTGCCAGAAGGTTTGCTGTGTCTCAGTCAGTCTAAGGTAGAGGAGTTCTAGAAGCTGACATATGAGACAGTGAGGATGGCCAAGAAGGTGCAAAACCCATCGAAGAGTGAACCTTCCCTTGAGCAGGAGGAACAATAGCACTGCCAGAGCCAGAAAGACCATCGAGGCCACTGGCCGGAATGTCCTAAACGAACCCGAAGAGCCTCCTTCTAGGGTGACCAAGGCGCTGTCGCTCACCTAAAGCAGACTGGCAAACAGCCTGCTGGCAGATTTCCAAGATAACCACTGTATGCACAATGGTGCCCTGTGCTCTTACAGTAGAAACATCTCAATGATTGACCCAAAATTGGGAAAAGGTCTTGTGGACTGGAGAAATTATGTGCTGAACTTTCAAGGCAAATGTCCGTTTAGTGCGTGGGTTAATGATTGTCGGAGCATATCATGACATATACCAACGCATAAGGCTGTAAAGGATTGGCTGCGAGTTGGTTCAGGATGAAACCTGGAGGCTTCGATAGATGCTGATTCATGGCTCCTGGTGCCAAAAATTCCAGAGTTCCATCTGTTAGAGTATCAGGCAGTCCTGAGGACGATCTGGAATTGAACATGACAATGCCCAAACACACTTCACACCTCAATAGCGAAAGGGACATTAGTTTTGGTCCATCAGTGCCACCAGTTCACCTCAGACCTAACCATTGGATGCTCTGGTCCAGATCTGGAGAGACCCATCAAAATCTTCCTCATTAGAGCTGCATCAAATTGTCAAGGATGATGCAAAATTCATCAGAGGCTAAAAGCTCAATTAGTTGCTGCAATTCAGCTTTTGCAGAATTGGCTAGCTGCCAACACAGTTTTAGTTTAGGGGCATTTGAATTCAGGGCTGGGTTATGTTTTTTTTCCTCAAAATAAAACATCATTTAAATCTGATTGTTTTAAATGTTCTTTAATATTTTGACAGATGTTAAATGTATATATATATATATATTATATATGAAACAATCATCTCAAAGAGAGATCAGCTCAAAAGAATTAAAGGAACACTTTTAATCAGAGTATAGCATAAAGTCAATGAAACTTATGGGATATTAATCTGGTCAGTTAAGTAGCAGAGGGGGTTGTTAATCAGTTTCAGCTGCTGTGGTGTTAATGAAATTATCAACAGATGCACTAGAGGGGCAACAATGAGATGACCCCAAAACAGGAATGGTTTAACAGGTGGAGGCCACTGACATTTTTCCCTCCTCATCTTTTCTGACTGTTTCTTCACTAGTTTTGCATTTGGCTACAGTCAGTGTCACTACTGGTAGCATGAGGCGATACCTGGACCCTACAGAGGTTGCACAGGTAGTCCAACTTCTCCAGGATGGCACATCAACGTGTCATTGCCAGAAGGTTTGCTGTGTCTCCCTGCACAGTCTCAAGGGCATGGAGGAGATTCTAGGAGACAAGCAGTTACTCTAGGAGAGCTGGAGAGGGCCATAGAAGGTCCATAACCCATCAGCAGGACCAGTATCTGCTCCTTTGAGCAAGGAGGAACAGGATGAGCACTGCCAGAGCCCTACAAAATGACCTCCAGCAGGCCACTGGTGTGAATGTCTCTGACCAAACAACCAGAAAGACTTCATGAGGGTGACCCAAGAGCCCCATGTCCTCTAATGGGCCCTGAGCTCACTGCCCAGCAGCATGCAGCTCGATTGGCATTCGCCATAGAATACCAGAATTGGCAGATGCACCACTGGTGCCCTGTGCTTTTTACAGATGAGAGCAGGTTCACCCTGAGCACGTGACAGAAGTGAAAGGGTCTGGAGAAGCCATGGAGAACATTATGCTGCCTGTAACATCATTCAGCATGAGAAGTTTGGTGGTGGGTTAATGATTGTCTGGGGAGGCATATCCATGGAGGGTCACACAGACCGCTACAGGCTTGACAAAGGCACCTTGGCTGCCATTAGGTATCAGGATGAAATCCTTGGACCCATTGTCAGACCCTATGCTGGTACAGTGGCTCCTGGTGCACGACAATTCCTGGCCTCATGTGGTGAGAGTATGCAGGCAGTTCCTGGAGGATGAAGGAATTGAAACCATTGACTGGCCACCACACTTTCCTGACCTAAATCCAATAGAACACCTCTGGGACATTATGTTTTGGTCCATCCAATGCCACCAGGTTGCACCTCAGACTGTCCAGGAGCTCAGTGATGCCCTGGTCCAGATCTGGGAGGAGATCCCCACAACACCATCTGTCATCTCATTAGAAGCATGCACCGATGTTGTCAGGCATGTATACAAGAACACAGGGGCCATACAAAGTGCTGCGTACAATTTGGAGTTGCTGCAATTAAATTTTGGCAAAATGGACTAGCCTGCCACATCATGTTTTCACTCTGATTTTTGGGGCGTCTTTGAATTCAGGGCTCTGTAGGTTGATCATTTTCATTTCCATCAAACGATGTGGCAATGATGTGATTTCTGATGTGTTTTCAAAGTGTTCCTTTAATTTTTTTGAGCAGTTATATATATATATATATATATATATATGCAAACATATCTTCTCTTCAAAGGAGCGTCGTCAAGAGCAGAGAATGTCAGAGAGAAAAGCAAACAATCAAAAAATCAATACGTGCTTTTAAGTATGCCGATGCACCGCGATAAAGCGGTAGTAGCTAGTAACCCTCTTCTGTAAAAGACTGCTTAATTTAAAGTAAAAGTGTTAATTTTAAATGAAATTGCAGTAAATACAATAAGGATGTAATCTACTTTAAGGTACAGTGTGCATATGTTACAGTTAGGCAGTCATACAATTGTACTTTAAAACTGCATGTTTTGGTATTTGTTTATATATATATATATATATATATATATATATATATATATATATATATATATATATATATATATATATATATATATATATATATCAGTGCAGACATCGAACACCCTTAAGCTTTTTCAAATACAGTAAATGAAAAGAGAAACAGGCTTGCTGGTGAAAAGGCAGAAATGCTTCTTTTTGTTAAGAAAAAACTACCATTTGTTGTTTTCAAGAAGCCAACTTAAGACCAGGGTTACTACCCTCATTGTACCATTTTTTTAGTTTTACTTAAAGTAAATACAGTGGAGGAAATAATTATTTGACCCCTCACTGATTTTGTAAGTTTGTCCAATGACAAAGAAATGAAAAGTCTCAGAACAGTATCATTTCAATGGTAGGTTTATTTCAACAGTGGCAGATTGTACAACAAAAGGAAAATCGAAAAAATAACTTTAAATAAAAGATAGAAATTGATTTGCATTTCATTGAGGGAAATAAGTTTTTGAACCCCTACCAACCATTAAGAGTTCTGGATCCCACAGAGTGGTTAGACACTTCTACTCAATTAGTCACCCTCATTAAGGACACCTGTCTTAACTAGTCACCTGTATAAAAGACACCTGTCCACAGAATCAATCAATCAAGCAGACTCCACACTCTACAACATGGGAAAGACCAAAGAGCTGTCCAAGGATGTCAGAGACAAAATTGTAGACCTGCACAAGGCTGGAATGGGCTACAAAACCATTAGCAAGAAGCTGGGAGAGAAGGTGACAACTGTTGGTGCGATTGTTCGAAAATGGAAGGAGCACAAAATGACCATCAATCGACCTCGCTCTGGGGCTCCACGCAAGATCTCACCTCGTGGGGTGTCAATGGTTCTGAGAAAGGTGAAAAAGAATCCTAGAACTACACGGGAGGAGTTAGTTAATGACCTCAAATTAGCAGGGACCACAGTCACCAAGAAAACCATTGGAAACACATTACACGCAATGGATTAAAATCCTGCAGGGCTCGCAAGGTCCCCCTGCTCAAGAAGGCACATGTGCAGGCCCGTCTGAAGTTTGCCAATGAACACCTGAATGATTCAGAGAGTGACTGGGAGAAGGTGCTGTGGTCTGATGAGACCAAAATAGAGCTCTTTGGCATTAACTCAACTTGCTGTGTTTGGAGGAAGAAAAATGCTGCCTATGAACCCCAAAACACCGTCCCCACCGTCAAGCATGGGGTGGAAACATTTTGCTTTGGGGTGTTTTTCTGCTAAGGGCACAGGACAACTTAATCACATTAACGGAAAATGGACGGAGCCATGTATCGAGAAATCCTGAGCGACAATCTCCTTCCCTTGCCAGGAAACTGAAAATGGGTCGTGGATGGGTGTTCCAGCACGACAATGACCCAAAACATACAGCAAAGGCAACAAAGGAGTGGCTCAAGAAGAAGCACATTAAGGTCATGGAGTGGCCTAGTCAGTCTCGGACCTTAATCCAATAGAAAACCTATGGAGGGAGCTCAAGCTCAGAGTAGCACAGAGACAGCCTCGAAACCTTAGGGATTTAGAGATGATCTGCAAAGAGGAGTGGACCAACATTCCTCCTAAAATGTGCAAACTTGGTCATCAATTACAAGAAACGTTTGACCTTTGTGCTTGCAAACAAGGGTTTTCCACTAAGTATTAAGTCTTTTTTGTTAGAGACTGTATACTGTATGTCTGAACATGGCACAAAGAATATGCATTATTTTTTCCCCCAATGACATGGTGTACAGTGATCCCTCGCTATATTGCACTTTGACTTTTGCAGCTTCACTTCATCCCGGATTTTAAATGTAACCATATCTAAATATATATCACGGATTTTTCGCTGGTTCGCCACTTTCTGTGGACAATGGGTCTTTTTAATTTATGCTACATGCTTCCTCAGTTTGTTTGCCCAGTTGATTTCATACAAGAGACGCTATTGACGGATGGCTTAGAAGCTACCCAATCAGAGCACGTATTACATATTAACTAAAACTCCTCAATGATAATCGATATGCTTCCCACGTGGTGCTTGATTGTTTGCTTTTCTCTGTTTCTCAGTCTCTCTGGCTGACGGAGGGGGTGTGAGCAGGGGGCTGTTTGCACAGATGCTGTTTGCCTAGAGGATACAGACGCTCCTCTAAAAAATGCCGCTTTTATCTTGGTGCATCGGCATACTTAAAAGCACGTATTGATTTTTTTGATTGTTTGCTTTTCTCTCTGACATTCTCTGCTCTTGACGACGCTCCTTTGAAGAGAAGATATGTTTGCATTCTTTTATTTGTTTGAAAGAACTGCCATCTCTGTCTTGTCATGTAGCACAGTTTAAACTTTTGACTAAAGGGTGTTATTTCATGTCTAGAGGGCTCCAATAATGTTATCAGTGTGGGAGAGTTTCTAAGGGCTTAAAATATATAAAAATAACCATACTAACATATGGTTTCTACTTCGCGGATTTTCATCTATCGTGGGGGGGGGTTCTGGATCGAGGAGAGATTACTGTATTGATATGCTTAACTTACCCAGAATGTGCACAGTTAAGCAGATTTTGCACATAACCTGGAGTATTTTTTATAGAGACAAGCCATATCTTGCTCTAGAACCTACTAGATCAGTGATGTTGGCATGGTGGAGGTCTCATGTGCCTCAGTCTTCCCTAGAGCTCCATTGTCTGTAGATGAGATCCTGAAGGACCAATATATTATGGGTAATCATCAGTGGAGGGCCAGACATAGAACATCTCATTATTGACCCTTAAATTTAATGAAAGTGGGTCTTGCCCAGAAGAGGAATTCTAGTCCTGACAGTGGTGTTCACATAAGAGGGGTGACCCACACAGCCTGGGTGGGCTCTGCATGATACAGTTACGTGTAGCAGTCACCCAAATTGGACTTAGCTTCCACCTCACCACCATAGTCCAGTACAAAACAAATTGGGGCAAAAACCAGAGTAACTGTACAGGTGAGGAAATAGCTATAGACCACCATAGGGTACACTCACATTCAAGTCAACGACCACACCAAGACAAGTTAGACTTGCCAGGCTTCAAAACCTGAGCATATTTAGAAATGCAGAGAAAATAAGAATTAAAGACCAGACAAGGAAACTGCATAGAGACTTAAAAAAAACTCAGGCTGCGATTCAAATTCAGTCAGGTAGAACTGGGTGGTAGTAACAGAAACCACAAATCTCTATTAGCTTATCTAATACTCACTAACAGGCATTACTGGTTTGGCTTTAGCAATGAAACGTGGGAGTTTGTCATATTTCATAACAAAAGAAAAATAAATAAACTTTTACATAATTGTTCGTTCAAGCAATTCATGGATTTTAAAAAGTAACATCCAGTGCTGCCACGAATGGCCATGCATAACAGCAGCACCTGTGTTTGGTTTTCTTTGTTGTTATTTCTTTTTTTTTTTTTTTTCTGGAGATCTTGGATAACCGAAGTGGTCAGGAAGGTTTGACTCGCCTACCTGCGACAGCAACTGCTGGACCTGCGCCCTTTGTCTCCCAGAGTGCCCGATCTAATTGCTAAGCTCCCAGCAGAGCTACAGAGTGGACGCTGAGGAAAAGAGAGCACAACAAGACAAGAAGCACAAACTGTAGCTGCCTTCCGGGCAATGAAAGATCAATGATGAATAAAATGGATGAGCTCTCAGCTGGTCAGGAGCCAAAGGGAATACAAACTCAATAGTCTTATGCGCTTCAGTAAGACGAGGTTTAGAGCTGAAACACCAGACTCTGGGGGTGCACTGGATGGATTTAAAATTATGTGGATGGACAGAAGCAGGAACAAAAGTGGGAGTAAGAAAGAAGGTGGACTTGCCATTGTTGAGAATGAAAAACGATGCAACACTGGACACATTACTATTAAAGCACCGGGCGTGAATGTAGTGTTTTTTTTGGGAGGGTGGCTTACAATCTTATTAAATGATGAGAGAGTTTTCACATGCCATTCTACTTCGGCAGATGCGGCAATCACAACAGACACAGTATATTCTGTAAGAAGCAAATTCTCTACTGACCATCCCAACGCTCTCATCGCAATTCCAGGGGTGTTTGACCCCGTTTCACTTTCCTCCACCCTCACTGATTTTTAACTAGTTTGTGGACTGTACAGCAAAGGAAAACCAGACCCTGGACTTGCTGTGCGCCAATGTTAAATGCTTTGCAACCTTTATGCCAATAAGACCATAATTTGTTACAGCTCATATCTGCATATAAACTCATTGTCCAGCAGCTGCCAATCACCACCAGGACCATTCAGGAATGGACAAGAAAAGCTGAGGAGGCTCTGAAAGACACCTTTAAGAACACTGAGTGGGTTATGCTTTGTGACTCACACAGCCAGTACATTGGGGGTCTCAGCCACAGTATCACAAATTATATCAACCTTTGTGTGGATAACACAGTTCTCACAAAGGCAGTGTGCTGTCTCCCCAAACACAAACGATGAATCACAAAAAACCTGAAAGCCTAATGAATAGGAAGAAGAGAGCCAGTAGGTCTGGAGATAAGGATGAAATGAAGGTGGTGCAGTCAGAACTGAAGAGACGGCTCTGTGAGGGGAAAGTCCACTACAGAGAAAAACGCGACCACAAGTTACAACAAAACAATATGAAGGAAGTGTGCAATGGGGTGACGATCATCATTGGCAGCTGTAAAATATGCAGAGGAAGGTAACATGAGCAGAGCTAATGAACTGAAGCAGATCTTCAACTGGGTTGACACATTCTTGCCAGTCCAGCCCTCTGTGTGCTCTGCAACTCAACATCAGTAAGACAAAAGAGCTGCTGGTGGACTTCAGGCGAGCCAAAGAGCCTCAGAGGCCAGTCGCCATTGGGGAGGAGAGCACAGAAGTGGTGCAGAGCTAGAAGTACCTGGGGGTTCACCTGAACGATAAACTGGTCTGGTCTGATAACACAGTGGCGCAGGTCAAAAAGGGACACAGCAAACCGAACATCATAAAGACACTCCGGTCTTTTGATTTATGAAGCAAGTTGCTTCTGGGTGCTTTAAAGTAAAAATGGGACTCGACCACGTGAAATGAATCGGAGACACACACCAATGAACAACAGCATGTGGAAGGCCACAGGGGGATTCACTCGAGCAAAGTCCGCTGCTGAGCTGAAGAACACGAACGCACCGTGCGCCTCTCACTCAAGTCTCGTGATGTAAATCTGAGTGGAGCGGATTAAAACTCGCACATCCATAAAGTGCGCCCCCAAAACCAGAAGCACTTACCCTCCGTTTGTCGGCGATGAAGAACTTTCTAACCTCGTTGAAACTCCTGCCTCATCCCCACCAGTCTTCCTTTCTTCCAGTTGTCGCTACAATGCAGGGAGTGTCGCTACCCGATTTGCGCGCGCAGGCGTATTGAAAGCCTAACATACCGTAAAGGGTTCGCGCATGCGTTAAACAGATTAAGCGGCACCGTGGTGTGTGATGACGTGTGTCGCTACCCGATCTGCGGTGCCTACCCGATCTGCGCGCGCATGCGCACGCATGCGCAGAGCTTTACTATTACGACCCTGTCCGATCTGCGTTTTTTTACTTTGCGACATGAGTCCCCATCCGATTTGTCTCGCGCACGCGCTCTGTGCTTAATTAAAAATTCATTTCACGACGCTGCCCGATTTGTTCTGCGCATGTCGAATGTTTTACGACACACGTCACTCGTCAGGTTTGATTTGTAGTTGCGAGTCATTTTTGCGTTGTCCTTTAACTCCGTCTGTAAGTGGACTTGTTACTGGAAGATGGCAACTTTTGAATTTTAGAACGTCATGGAAGATGTGTCGCCTGAAAAATTTAACTCCAGTCGAATGAAGAGGGAGCGAAATGAAATGCGACGTGTGTCTGTGAACTTTATAATGGCCATCTACAGCTTTTGTAAGTACATCACTTTTAGTTAAACCACTTCGTAATCTCGTGGTTTAATCGTAAAAATCACAGCATTTTCCGTGTTTGGGTTAATGGATTAATATATGTATGTCATTTATTTCGTAGCATTCTATTAGCATTTGGTGGTGTGTTTCTTTTAACATTTGTCCACATTTTTTTTTATCTTAAAGAGTGAACGGCATCCTAATAATTAAGTAAAACAATGTAATCGAGGTGTCGAATTAGGAATAGAATTAGGAGTGCAGGACTGACACTCGACGGGTGTAAAGTGTGCCCTCCAAAGCCGTCGGTATTTTTTTATTATGTTGATATCAGATTACATCAATGCAGTAGTTTTTCCATAATAACGTTAACAAATTATAATGATGAAGGCTATATTACATACAAGAGTAGCAACAACAAAGTTATTACAAGAAAGCAGGATGCGAATTACAAATTGTTAATGGATTACTTTAACCTTATTTAGTAGAAAAAAATTACATGGCTGAAAACAGGCAATTTTAAAATTTATATCCAAAGCCATCAGAGAAGTGTGGTGTGCGTCTAATGTGGCACAGTGACAGGCTGGGCACCTGCTGTTGTCACGTGTTATAAGCTTATAGAAGTTCACATACATACATTAACTGAATATAATGGAGAAGGCTTGCTCCTTAGAGAGAACTTATTTCTTATTGCTGCAGTTAGAAGTACAATGCCCCTTTATTGTATTTTTCTCTTGACCCTACAGGATGCCGGTGGTAACCAGCCTTCCATGTGGCTGAACAGATGCCAGTGTACCCGAATTCTGAGACACAACTGGATGTTCTTTTCTTCTGTTTTTAAGATTCCCAATTCAAGATGATGTGCAGTTCATATTAGATTTGCTATTTCTACAGGTAAGACTACTGAGGCTTCCAGTTTCAAAAGTAATGTGTGCACAATTCCTACAAAGCCTCCCCATATTTATTACTTGATCTGTAATATTTTGCTGCCTTGAATACTGTACTGTATGTCTGCTCACTCTGTCCAGTAACTAACACGCTTTTAATTTTAGACAGAAAGCCTCAGAGTGTGAATCCTCACAAACACAGAGACTGAGGAGCATCAGTCTCAGCAGTCACTAAACAGGGATGTTGTTCTGTTTTGCAAAATAACATTTATGTTCTTAAGTTACTGTGCTTTGTTGTTGGATTTTGAAAGAACCGAGACTTAATTTTAAATTAATACAAAACTAAGGCAGGAGTGAAAAACAAAGATGTTTTCATGTAAGTACTGACACCTGAGCACAACACATTAGAAGTTCAGATATACAGAGATTATAACACAATGTCTACTGTATGTGTAATGTAAAAGGAAAAAACGATGTTACATATAATGACAGTTAAGTTGGGGTTCTTTCAACATCCAACAAAAACCAAAGTAATTAAAAAATATTATTAGTTAGACTTTACTCTAAGCAGACCTTTCATCTATTGTGATGGTTTACTTTGGTAATAATTGATCTACAGGTGAACCAAGAAAGGAGGCAGAACAAGAAGTAAGAGTACACTTTATTAATGTTTGAACTCTGTGAGTGAATATCTACTGTGTTTATGTTTTTAACAGTTACAGTGAAGTAGAAGAGTCTGATCGTGTTATGGGGCAGCAGTTAAAGAAGGAGGACAGAGAGATGTGTGCCATGTTGAAGTAGCGGCTGGCCCTCCTGCCTGACACTTCTAGAATCCTCCATCTCAATCTCTGGTCTTATCTGCTGTGCCTTTGCCAAGTGATCACGAGGTATTGGCCGTTTTGTCTCGGTCTCATTACACTGGCTGGCTGTCTCACACGAATTGATTTTAAGGTTCTATTAAATAATTAGAAGGCTTTGAGTATTTTAGACCCTGTCTGTTTTGAGTGTCTTCTCCCAACATCTCTTCTCGAAACGTTGCTTTGCTTTTTATTCCAAGATCAACCATAAAAACCAGCAGCTTTCTGTACTCGTGCAACAAAATCTGGAGTGCTTTGCCAATAGAGAAGTGCCAGGCTACAAATGTCAAGCATTTCGAAAAACTTCAACAAGCCCACTTTTCTAATTTGGCTTACTTGCATTGGTTGTAATAGATTAGAAATGGGCTGTGTACACTTTGTAAGCTCTGCACTGGGCACTAACCTCTGCGGTTTTTCTGTTTTTTTTCCAGTGTATTGCAGTGGTGCCCCCCTGCGTCTCCACCGTCTGTTAAATCAACTCCAACTGTGTGTGACAGAAGAAAAGTTCACAAGATGTCCTGAAATGGAATTGTGATTGGACTGAGACGGCCACAATCATGTATGCTGGGATGTGCAGAGGGGGCTGTGTGGGCTTTGGCTTGGGACCCCCAGAGGTTTATTATCTCCAGTGTCCTTGAAGGCTGCAAGTTTGTCTTTGTCCCCGGCCATTTCACCACACAGTGTATTTATTACAAAGGACAAGGACACCTCCATCTGCTTCTCATTTACTTTTATAATTGTTCACAGATCTTTCACTTTTATTTTTAAATGTACCATTTATTCCTTCAATAAAAATGTATGATAAGTGTATTGTATTTCCTTTTTTTAAGTTGTAAAAATGAACTGGCTCTGTGTCAATATGGGTGAATAAAACAATTCACACGAGATGAGGAGTCTGCACACCAACAGCGGTGCGTTGTGTTAATTAATCTTGTAAGAATGAGTATCACTGCCCTCCGTCCACATGGTGTTCATCATAAACTGAACTACTTCATGCTGTTTAAATTCTGCTCAGTGGAGAATATTTTATTTTACAGCTGTTAAATTCAGTTCAGTTTTATTATATTAATAGGTAAGTTGGTTTCTCAGCGGGTTTTACAGAGACGCCTTGAAATAACATTAAAAACACATCATTAAGAACAAATGAATTACAAATATGAACTACAGCAACAAGCACTTACTGTTAAAAAAATAGATCCAATAGATTGATTCAAATGATAACAGCTCACTTCCTTAATTTAAATCTGTGGGTATAAAGTTAAACTTCTCTGTAAGATTAATAGCCATTGGAATAAATGAGGATTTGAACCAGTGGATTTATACTCTCGACTCCTTCAGCCTCTGACCTGACTGCAGAACTGAGAACGAATTAAAAGAATTTAACAAGTGGACAGTCACAGTTAATACTAAGGGGACAATCAGCACAATGCCATGCAACACAGTGTTAATTCTTTTCTTTTTTGAAAAGGACCATATATTTCTATAAAACTGGTTGGATACATTAGGTTTTGTAAACCTGATGGCTTAAGACAAATGGCAATTTTATTAATAATAATTGATGTCTAAAGATATTTTTAAACAAACACAATTTGCACATAAGGGAAATTGCAACAATAGATCAAAACGGAAAGGAAACTTTATATGATTTATTACGTGAGTGGTAAAATAAAAACACTACATGCTTTATATAACATATATATATACAATATATATATACATACTGTATATATATATATATATATATATATATATATATATATATAGTACCTGCCAAATAATACAAAGAGTACACAGTGTATAGTTCGCCCTAATTGGGGATCATCAGGTGTGCACACCTAAGCTTCCTCTTACGGCGATTAAACATTGGACATCAATGTTACACGCCACAAAAGGCTGCTTCGTTTATTTTGCAGGATAAATATTTTCATTATGGTCAACTAATGTGGAACTAAAATGAATAAACCGTAATGTCAAATTGTGCTGTATGCACAGTTCCGATCGAGTCGTGCCGTAAAGTGATTTTTTGTTTTTAATGTTTTTTTCATTAAGCGCATGCGGTGTGTGTCACTACCTGGTTCCCGTTGCCGACCCGATCTGCATGCGCGTGCGTATTGAAAGTCTACGTCATCACACACTACGGTGCTGCCCAATCTGTTTAACGCATGCGTGAACACTTTACGGCATGTTAGGCTTTCAATACGCCTGCGCGCGCAAATCTGGTAGGCACGCAGATCGGGTAGCGACAACGTGTCCTTTCAATACGCACGCGCACGCAGATCGGGCCGGCAACGGGAAGTGACACACACCGCATGCGCTTAATGAAAAAAACATCAAAAACAAAAAAATCCACTTTACGGCACGGCCCGATCAGAACCGTGCATCCAGTATAACTTGAGATTACGGTATATTCATTTTAGTTACACATTAGTTGACCATGATAAAAATATTCATCCTGCAAAATAAAAGAAGCAGCCTTTGTGGCTTAACGTTGATGTCCAGTGTTCGATCGCCGTAAGAAGCAGCTTAGGTGTGCACACCTGATAAGTCCCAATTACGGCGAAACACAAGCTGTGTACTCTTTGTATTATTTGGCAGGTACTATATATATATATAAAGTACGTAGTGTTTTTATTTTCCCACTCACGTAATAAATCATATAAAATTTCCTTTCGATTTCGATCTATTGTTGCAGTTTCCCTCTTATGAGCAAATTGTGTTTGTTTAAGAATATGTTTAGACATCAATTATTATTAATAAAATTGCCATTTGTCTTAAGGCATCAGGTTTATAAAACCTAATGTATCCTACCAGCTTTATAGAAATATATGGTCCTTTTTCAAAAAAAAAGAAAATAATTAAGACTGTGTTGCACGGCATTGTGCCGTCCCTGTCCTTAGTATTAACTGCGACTGTCCACTTGTTAAATTTCTTTAATTCGTTCTCAGTTGTGCAGTCAGGTCAGATGCTGAAGAAATCAAGAGTATAAAGCCACCGGTTCAAATCCTCATTTATTCCAATGGCTATTAATCTTACAAAGAAGTTTAATTTTATATCAACAGACTTAAATTAAGGAAATGCTCTGTTATCACTTGAATCAATCTATTTGAGCTTTTTTTTACAGTAAGTGCTTGCTGCTATAGTTCATATTTGTATTACGTTTGTTCTTAGTGATGTGTTTTTAATGTTATTTCAAGGCGTCTCTGTAAAACCCGCTGAGAAACCAACTTACCTATTAATATAATAAAACTGAACTGAATTTAACAGCTGTAAAATAAAATATTCTTCACTAACTGAGCAGAATTTAAACAGCATGAAGTAGTTCAGTTTATGATGAACACCATGTGGACAGAGTGCAATGATATTCTTTCTTACAAGTTTAATCAAGGGCGGCACGGTGGCACAGTGGTAGCGCTGCTGCCTCGCAGTTAGGAGACCTGGGTTCGCTTCCCGGGTCCTCCCTGCGTGGAGTTTGCATGTTCTCCCCGTGTCTGCGTGGATTTCCTCCGGGCGCTCCGGTTTCCTCCCACAATCCAAAGACATGCAGGTTAGGTGGATTGGCGATTCTAAATTGGCCCTGGTGTGTTTGTGTGTGTCCTGCGGTGGGTTGGCACCCTACCCAGGATTGGTCCCTGCCCTGTGTTGGCTGGGATTGCCTCCAGCCGACCCCCGTGACCCTGTGTTCGGATTCAGCGGGTTAGAAAATGGATGGATGGAAGTTTAATCAACATAACACACCACTGTTTGTGTGCAGACTCGTCTCATGTCAATGGTTTTATTTACCCATATTGATACAGAGCCAGCTTTATAAACTTTAAAAAGCTTTTTATAACTTTAAAAAAGGAAATACAATACACTTATTCATACATTTTTTTTACTGAAGAAATAAATGGTATTTTTAAAAAAAGTAAAAAGTGAAAGACCCATGAGCAATGTTTCTCAAAAAAAAAATAATACACATCCATATTTATATGTATATATACTGTATGTATATTATGAGTAGATTACAAAACACAGAACGAGATGTTACTATCCTTGTGCAAGCACGTACAATAGGTTCAGTTACGCTTGTCAGTGAATGGTGAATTGTAGACTTAGAGAAGTTTTCCAGAATATTGGAACGCATCATCAGTATAGTGTTCCTCTGGCTCATGGGGTGTTTCAGCCTTTCACACTATACACCCTCACCAGAGGCGGCCAGCTACAGGGTGATCAGCCCAAAGCTTGCGTCCCACTCCCAATTAGTCATGAGAGTCGCTTTGGTGCAAATGACTGACATCTCATGAACCTATGTATGGCAGCCTAAGTTTGTTAATTGGTGGCCCAACAGGGGATATTCCTCTTCATCCAAAGCCACTGGCTACTTCTCTCCGCTGCCTCTGATGCAGCTTTGATGGCTGCGCGCTGTCTCTGGCCCCCAATTCCCAGGTCTCTAAGCAGTTTGATGGTAGATGTTGCCACAAACCCTCTGCATCCAACTTCCACTGGGCGAACCTCCATGGTCCAGCCGCGATGTTGCGCTTCAGCAGCCAACTCAGCATAGCGTAGATATTTGCACTCATATGCCTCATCCACAGAATCCTCCCAGGGTACGGTGAGCTCGATAATGTAACCCTTCCTTAAGAAAGGGGACCAGAGAACCATGTCAGGTCTCAAAGTAGTAGAGGCAATCTCCGGAGGAAACACCAACTGTTGGCCAATATCTACCAGCAGTTTCCAGTCGCGTGCTAAGCACAGCTGGCCTCTTTCTGATGGTGTGGAGTTGCTCCTGGTAACTATAGCCCCTGCTTGGACAAAGACAATCGTCCATGGGTGATTAGAAATTGGTTGTGTAAGGGCATTGATGAAAGGTCATTTTTCCTCCATTATGGAAGCAAGGCTCTTTAGGACCTGGTTGTGGCACCAAGTGTATCGCCCTTGGGTGACACTGGTCTTACACCCTGTGAGTATATGTCGGAAGGAGGCTGGCCTGGAGCAAAGGGCACACCCTGGATCTTCACCAATCCACTGATGGAGATTGGTTGGTGTTGGCAGGACATCATAAGTGGCTCTGATGGTAAACCACAGACTCGTCGTCTCCATGGCCCACACATCGTTCCAGCTAAGCTTCCTTCTTTCGACACTGTCCCACCGTGTCCACTGCCCCCGTTTGCCAAGGTAGACTGCCTTCACCCACCTTGCAGCCAGCTCCTGACGACGTACTTCCTCCACCACCATCCTCCTCCATGCTTGAGCAGTGGCTTTATTCCAGGCTGGGCGGCTAGTTGTAAGGCCAAGGCCTCCTCTTCCATGCTGAACATTCCCCACAATGTCAGCATATCTGAGAGCTGATATTGCCTCCTTTTAGTAGAAAATTCAGTAATCATAAAGATGTATAAATGGTAAATGCATTTAACTAGAACACAACTACAATGAAAATGGCCAACAAGGAGAGGTTTTAAAAATTATTAGGGAAGGAGAACACAAATATATTTACAGATTTTTACCTTAGTATTAAAAAAAAAAATGTTAGCCAAGGTTTTGAACACAATAAAAGTGAATCACTAAATTTGTCACAAAAGGAAAAATGCTATTTTAGCTTTATGAACCAGATGCTACTCAGAGTCAGATTTGTTATCCAGCAATATTCCATAAAAATGTGTTCTATTTAAACTGATATTTTTCCTGATTTGTCCTTTAATATTTGTTCATTAATAATATTTTTACATCACCTTTGCTTACAAGTGCAGCTCAAATTGCTCTACAAAAATATGCAGTTACAAAGAAAATTGAAGGCATTATAAAAGTAAATAAGAACAAAGACAAACTTGCAGCCTTCAAGGATACTGGAGATAATAAACCTGTGGGGGTCACAAGCCAAAGCCCACACAGACCCCCTCTGCACATCCCAGCATACATAATTGTGGCCGTCTCAGTCCAATCACAATTCCATTTCAGGATGTCTTGTGAAATTTTCTTCTATCACAGGCAGTTGGGGTTGATTTAAAAGGCGGTGGAAACGCAGGGGGCACCATTGCAATAAACTGGAAAAAAAAACAACAGAGAAAAACCATAGAGGTTAGTGCCCAGTACAGAGCTTACAAAGTGTACACAGTACCATTTCTAATTTATTACAACCAATGCAAGTAATTAAGAAAAAGAAAAATTAGAAAAGTGGGCTTATTGAAGTTTTTCGAAATGCTTGACATTTGTAGCCTGGCAGTCCTCTATTGGCAAAGCATTCCAGAGTACAGAAAGCTGCCAGGTTTTATGGTTGATCTTGGAATAAAAAGCAAAGCAACATTTCAGAAAAGAGATGTTGGGAGCAGACACTACAAAACACAGACAGGGTCTAAAATACTCAAAGCTTTCTAATTATTTAATAGAACTTTGAAATCAATTCTATGCGAGGCTGCCAGTGTAATGAGACTGAGACAGTTTTCAGAAGAAAAAAAAAAAATCAAAAAGGCCAATACCTCGTGATCACTTGGCAAAGGCAAAGCAGATCAGAGCAGAGGTTGAGAGGGAGGATTCTAGAAGTGCCAGGCAGGAGGGGCAGCCGCTACTTCAACATGGCACACATCTCTCCTTTCTTCTTGTTGAACTGCTGCCCCATAACACGACCGGACTCTTCTACTTCACTGTAACTGTTAAAAACATAAACACAGTAGATATTCACTCACAGAGTTCAAACATTAATAAAGTGTACTCTTACTTCTTGTTCTGCCTCCTTTCTTGGTTCACCTGTAGATCAATTATTACCAAAGTAAACCATCACAAAAGAAAAAAGTTCTGCTTAGAGTAAAGTCTGACTAATATTTTTTTAAATTACTCTGGTTTTTTGTTGGATGTTAAAAGAACCGCAACTTAACTGTCATATGTAGTATATATTTTTTCCTTTTACATTACACATACAGTAGACATTGTGTTACAATCTCTGTATATCTGAACTTCTAATGTGATGTGCTCAGGTGTCGGTACTTCTTCCGTTTTTCTCTCCTACTTTAGTTTTGTTTTAAGTTTCAAAATCCAACACCAAAAGCACAGTAACTTAAGAAAATAAATGTTATTTTTCAAAACAGAACAATATCCCTGTTTAGTGACTGCTGGGACTAATGAGCCTCAGTCTCTGTGTTTCTGAGGATTCACACTCTGAGGCTTTCCTGTCTAAAATTAAAAAGCCGTGTTAGTTACTGGACAGAGTGAGCAGACATACAGTACAGTATTCAAGGCAGCAAAATATTACAGATCAAGTAATAAATATGGGGAGGCTTTGCAGGAATTGTGCACAAATTACTTTTGAAACTGAAAGTCTTGGTAGTCTTACCTCTAGAAATAGCAAATCTAACATGAACTGCACATCATCTCGTATTGGGAATCTTAAAAGCAGAAGAAAAGGACATCCAGTTGTGTCTCAGAATTCGGGTACACTGGCATCTATTCAGACACTTGGAAGGCTGGTAACCACCGGGCATCCTGTAGGGTCAAGAAAAAAAATACAATAAAGGAGCATTGTACTTCTAACTGCAGCAATAAGAAAAGTTATTTCTAAGGACAAGCCTTCTCCATTATATTCAGTAAAATGTGTGTGTACTCCTCCGAAACCAACAGCATAAATGATAAGCCAATGACAAATGACAACAGCAGGTGTTCAGCCTGTCACTGTGCCACATCAGACGCACACCACACTTCTCTGATGGCTTTGGATATAAATTTTAAAATTGCCTGTTTTCTGCCATAGAATTTTTTCTACCAAACAAAGTTAAAGAAATCCATTTCAAAATTATGAATAAATAGTACCCAACTAACAAATTAATTCAGAAGTATGACATTAATATATCGCCAAAATGTAGTTTATGTACAAATGAAAAAAATCCCCTCAGATTTCTGTTATTTCAACTCTTATTCCAAAATGTTTTAGACTTATTTCTGTTACTGTCTTGAATGACAAACCAATATCTCACTGTTTAATTCTTGTTCTTCTTCTGAATACAATTTTGAAGACTAAAGGTTAGAAAATAATCTCTAAATTGATACTCTAAGGATTTTGACACTCTTGATATCCTTATGCTATGAAACATTCTGACCTGTCATTGTTTACACACGTCTTAAACAACTATTATTATACACTGATAATTTCTGTATTATCTATATCTATTATTTATTTATTATATTACATATCTTACACATCAATATTGCTGCTACTTGTTTGTCCTATCTTTGCACAATGTCTTGTCTTGTTTGTGTTTTAATTTTAAATTTTTATTCTATTTTTAATTTACTATTTGCACGTCATATTGTTACACTGTGGACTCTGAGCTTCGCAATTTCGTCTATCTGTATACTTGTATATAGTTGAGATGACAATGAAGTTCACTTTGACTTTGAAAATGGAGTAACTGTGGTTTCCCTGCTTCATATATTTCATATTCATAAGTGTAAAGTACAGAACGTTAGACCCTCTGTTACATCTTTCTGTATGGACATTAATATGCTAGAAATTGCTTTTAAAAACGGATAACACTAAAATAATTAAAACGTGTAAGATTCTGATCTGCTTCATTATAAATCTGTAACGCTATTATCTGCATCTCAATTTCTTGTAATAACTTAGCTGTTGCTACTCTTGTATGTAATTTAGCCTCCATTACTGTATATTTGTTAACTTTATTATGGAAAAACTATTGTAACGATGTAATCTGATATCAACATAATAAAAAAATACCGATGGCTTTGGAGGGCACACTTTACACCCGTCGAGTGTCAGACGTGCTCTCCTAATTCTATTCCTAATTTCGATACCTCGATTATATTGTTGAGCCTAATTATTAGCAAGCCGTTCACTCTTTAAGATGAAAAATGCGAACAAATGTTAAAAGAAACACACCACCATATGCTAACAGGGTGTTGCGAGATAAATTAAATGCATCCATTAACCAAAATACGGAAAATGCTGCGACTTTCACATTTAAACCACGAGATTACGAATGTCGTATAGAAACTAAAAAGGAAAATCCTTATGGCTTTCTACATAAATACGATGTACTTAGAAAATGCTATACGTATCCATTATGAACTTCACAGACATACTTCGCATTTCATTTCCCTCACTCGTCATTCAAATGGAGTTAAAATTTTCAGGCGACAAATAGTCTTCCAAGACGTTATAAAATTCAAAAGTTGTCATCTTTTCCAGTAAGAAGTCCACTTACAGACGGAGATAAACGTCAACACAAAAATGACTCGCAAGTGCAATTCAAACCTGACGAGTGACGTGTGTCAGTAAACATTAGACATGCGCAGAACAAATCGGTCAGCGTCGTGAAATGAATTTTAATTAAGCAGAGAGCGCGTGCGCGAGACAAATCGGATGGGGACTCTTGTCACGAAGTTGAAAAACGCAGATCGGGCAGGGTCGTAATAGTTATGCGTATGCGTGGAGACTCCAATAATATCCACTTGCAGAGCCACAGCACCATACGTTACCGCGGTCTAGTAATGTTGATTTACCCTATAACTTTTGGCGTAGCTTTGGAGGGGGGGTGTGAGGCGGTTCGCCCCGGGCGGCACATTTTTGGGGGCGGCATTATTGGCCATAAGGCTTAGTACAATTTGTGTGTAAGCAGCAGGGTTCGGAAAAAATATCACTCATGTATGAAAAAAGTCAAATTCTCTGATTTGTTTAACCACAAATGCTTGAAAAATAATGTTCAGACTGTCCTTCTGCATCAGACACAGCAGTTGAAATGTATGAGGCAATGACAAAAATAAACATAAACATTACACCGATAATTTCTAGAAAGATAAACAACTAATTTACAATTTATAATTTCGTTATTAATCCGAATGTGTTCTTGCTCTGCGCAGAAAACATCCCCACCTATCACTTGTACCCTACTTTGGTTGTGGTTTTCGTAGCGTAATTATATTAAACTAATAATTAGAACACGGCTTATCAATGCGTATATACTATATTCTTGTCTAGTTGATGCTTATAAATGTATCTACAAAATATTGCTGTTTCTTTATATATGAATAAATCTATGCAAAGTGTATCTTAATTTTTCTCTATACGTCATTTTAATTTTCTATTTAAATAGTTTAACATATTCAGATATGTTGGAGGGCGGCAAATTGAAGCACCGCCCCGCCCCGTGCGGCACGAACTCGAGCTACGCCACTGCCTGTAACCCTAAAAGACGATATAAATACTGTATGACTTCCTCCAATCATGAGGCAAGAATCCGAGTTTCTCTTTATGAAATATAAACAGCTTTTTATCAAGTACCATAAAGAGTTGGGCGGTTCGTTCGGAATGTTAACAGAGACAGAGAGCACCCGTTGATCGTACTGAACGCAGAAGTTTTTAAAGTTGATATAAACGGGGGATACGTTCAAAGTAGTCTCAAACCATCTGAATGTAAAAAAAGTCTTTTAACATTTAACTAATTATCGCGTTTAAAAAACAGTCTCGTGATTAAGTTCGCAGAGAACAGAGAAATGGGTTGACGCCATTTTTACCAAGTGCTGAAAAACCCAATTGTAACCGGCTGCAGGTTGCAGACTCAGCCTTCCACGCCCCCAGACTTCCACACCACGCCCCCAGCATTCGCATCTGTCCTCTGTCACAGCGCTTTCGCTGAAAATCTAATAACATTGATTTACCATGTAACTCTAAAATACGATATTAATATGACTTCCAGCAATCACGAGGCAAGAATCCGAGTTTCCCTTTATGGTATTACTGTCGTATTTACTTTTAAAAACAAAAAACAGTTTCATAATTTATGATTCAGGATTCGATATAGTTAAAAGAAACAGGGCATAACATATTTTTAGATTAAGGAAACAACATTCTAAATATGAATGTGGTTGCTCAAACTGCAATTCAAAATATTTGAAATTATTTTACGGTACTTGTGTACTAAACGTCATGTCTGACATTATTTCTGGAACCTCGTTCAATAAAGGAAAATTTCGTTAATGACGTTAATTTATTATGTTACAAAATAAATGATGATCAATGACACAACATAACAATCAACAGGCATAAAAATGAAGATCTAAACTTTCGAGTTTTCAGTAAAAGAAACTTTTATATTGAACAATTTTATAAATGATCCAGCTTACTATAGAGTTCATACCTTCATTTCCATTGTCCGTCTTGAATTGTGTTTTCTTAATTTTGCTCTACAGTGCTACTATAATGTTGATATATTTCAAGTGGAGATATTAAACTTTCAAACGTTTACTTGGTTTTTAATTTTAATGCATAATTGTGCTCCCTGGGACCCTATAACTTATAAGTATGTACTTATTAAAAAAAGTGAAGCAAATTTCTTAAATTGCTTGATAGATATTATATTGTTTGTTTTTCGAAAGAAATGTAAAAATGTGCATTATTGAAAGTTGCACTTCCATAAAAACCGTCTTTTTTATTTATTTTGGAACCGAACTAACAGATTTTAAACTTAACTTTAAAAATGTTTTGTTTGGGTCAATGCAATAATTAAAAATACATTTTTTAGTGATTTTAACTCCTTTAATCGCCATATACCATTTCTTGTATTAAGAATTTGTCATTTGTCACATACCTCAACTTACTCTCCAAACGGAGATATAATAATTTTGTAAATAAGATTGTCGTTATTAGGTCATTGGTCTCACTTCCTGCTCAGATTCATTATGTTCTAACAGTGTGTTCAGCTGTCTTTGACCACCTTGAGCCTGCGTGTGTCATCATCTCTGTTGTCTGATTTGGTGCAACGCCTGAATCCTACAAATTGCCCCCTAGACAGTGTCCCCTCTCTATTAGTTAAGGGGTTTTTGATTCTGTCAGACCAAGTATTGTTACCTTAATAAATCCTGATGCTTTGAAACACACTGTGGTGCAGAAACTTTTTTAAAAAACAAAATAAAGACCTTCTAATGTGTCAAATTTCAGGCCAATTTCTAAACTGCCTTTTTATCTAAAGTCTTAGAAAAAATCGCCCTAACTCAAACATTTCTGGATGGAAATAGTATTCTGGAAAAATTCCTGTCCAGATACAGATATTCTTACAGCATTGAAACATTCTTGTTAAAGGTTAACAGTGACCTCCTCTTCCCAACTACTAATGCTGGTGATTCTGCCATTCTTGTACTGCTAGATTTTACCTCAGCTTTTGATATTTTGCATCTTACAATTCTTATATCCTGCCTTGAATAGTATGTAGGTTTCCACGGTAATGCCCTGAAATGGTTTAAATCCTATCTAAGCAATAGGAGTTTTTCTATTCATTTGGGTGAGTTCTCATCCTCTGTAGCTCCTCTTACTTGTGGGTTCCATCCTTGGACCAATTCTCTTTTTGATATGCATGTTACATTTAGGTTCCATTTTTAACAAGTATGGCTTCTCTATGCTGATGACACTCAAATATACAGTATTTGCCACTAAAATCAAAGCGAGAAAATCCAGACCCACCATACATGCTTGAATGATATTAAAACCTGGATGGCAGTGAATCTTCTTAAACTAAATAATAATTAAACTGTGATCATGGTGTCCAAAAGTTAAGAAAGTTTGAGTGTCTCTGATGTTGCTCTTGGACCCCTTTCCATATACTGTACGTATCATAAAGTTTCAGTTAGAAGCCCAGGTGTGATCTGTGGCAGCTCATTCAAACTCGACAAACAGATAAACTGTGAGGTTAAATGAAGCTTTTTTCCAGCTGAGACTTTAAGGTAAAGGCTTTTCTTTCTTACAGTGGTCTTGAAAAGGCAATCTGAGCGTTTAAAACATCTCATTCGGACTATTGCAGTTCTTTGTAGGTAGGTGTTGATCAGGCCCTGTTATGATGCCTACAACTAGTCCACAACTTTGCTGTTCGCTTATTCAATGGCTGTCACAAGTGTGGCCATATTTTACCAATACTGACTTTGCTTCATTGGCTTCTGGTCTGTTTCAGAATTGATTTTAAAATTCTATTTTTTATTTTTAAATGTTTGAATGGGTCAGCCCCATCTTGCCTCTTGGAACTTCTTCACTTGTATGTGCCAACAAGAGCCCTGCGGTCTACTAGCCAGAGGCTCTTAGTTGTGCCGAGGTCAAAGCTGAAGCAAAGTAGGAATCGGGTGTTTGCAGCGGCTGCTCCTTTTCTCTGGAATGGCTCACCTTATTATGTTAGGTCTGCTCCAGCACAGGCCATTTTAAGTCATCATTAAAGATGTTGCCATTTGACCCTGCAAGAGGTTCATATTGTTTGTATATGTTGGCTCACGTACATTCATGATTAGAAATATTAATGTATTGGTATTTTAAGTTTATCTTTCATGTAATGGTTGGTTATTCTTGCAGTTTTGTGCTGAGTACATACAGTTTATTTGAACTTCTTCTTTTACCCTTACTTCTGTTCTGGCTGCTGTTGTGAATGTGCTTTAAAAATAAAAATTGCCTTGCCCTGCTTTATAAAAAAAACATTTTAATACATAACACTAAGTGCAGATCTGAGAGATGGACTGTAAAGATGAAGTTGGTTTGCAACATTTATTACAAGAAAGTTAAAGAATATATAAAATAAAGAACAAGAATTGCAGGTTGTAACTGAACAATGACAAACATGTATGTTTGATACATTTTCTCACAAAACACAGTCATTTTCCTTTTTCGTCTCATGTTATCTAAAAGCAGATGCGTGTCTTCCACATGTGAAAAAAGGATGATGAAGGGTCTAAGGACATATTCTCTCTCCTCTTCTTCTGGAAACTCAGATAGCAAATCAGATCTCTGAAGGGCCTCCTCAATATCGTCTTTGTCCATTGATATGCGGAAAATGCTGTACTTCCAGGAGTTTGCACATACCCGCATTTATTCAATTGTTTGTTGACTTGTTGTGCTCGTCTGTTTGATGTAAATTATGCTTTGCTGTTTATTTTATTAAAAATAATTTTCTGCAAGTAATGATAAAGCTTGTAATGTTGTTTTACTAACAAGTTCAGACAACCCTTTATGTCAAAGTATGTTCAGTTTAACGTTCAAAACTGTATAAGTACATTCAGAAATGTGCTTCTTTATTAATATATAAGAGCTTCAATGAAACAGACTTGGTAATAGTTGTTTAAGCAGTGATTTGTCTGAGTCTGTACAGCACTAACATATTTTATTTAGTGCCTTTGCCAATGACAGCATGTCATAGCGCTCTGTTAATTTCTGCTGTCATCTACTGACCTTTTTGGGCATTACCTGTTTTAGCGTTCTCTGAGCTTTTATTTTGTGAGTTATTTTATGTTATTGTAGTTGATCTGTTTCAGAAACCACACATAAATATTTGTATGCAAATAAACATTTATCTCTACAAAGCCATTACAATGATTCCTTCCTTTGCAACGTTCAGCAGTTAATTGAGATCTTTCTCCATTAATTCTGGTCTGCCTCATCCTTCTTATCGAGGATTAGGATTTGATGCCACAGACACACACCAGTTTGAAGCATGCACTGTTTACCAAAGTGGTCCTTCGAGTCGGAAACTTGTGTGTACCAGCATCCATGGCAGCATCCAGAAAGACAGGGGAGGAGCCACTAACACGTAATCCCTGTCCAAGCCGGACCTGCCACGTCCCAGGACATCTGGAGGACTACCAACTCGGTTACAATCCCAGGAATTATTATTATACAGCTGAATTTAGGGAATCAGAGGAAACTCAATGGCAATATATGCAGGAACGATGGAGGGATCTTCATCTGCAGACGGAGGAGCTTCAGGACATGAGGGATTCTGCAGCAATCTCTTCTGCTAGGAAATTATCTCCAAAAAGACAGTGCATCAATCAACAAGCAGGGACCTTTCCACCTATGAACTGCCCACAACCACAATCTCACATTCAGCGTAGCTCCAGCATGCCTTTGCTTGAACCCAGAAGTCCTCATACACAGCTCGCTGGCCCTCTCCATGAGTCAGTTGAAGAGTTATCACAATGTCTCTCAAACATGCAAACCCCTTACAAACAAATTTCTACAAGTGGTTATCACCAGCCCATCTAGGAACCATTTCTTCACCAGCCAAAATTTGAGTCCTACTGTATTCCTCCTTCAGCCCCAAGGCAAAGGCAACAATTACAGCAGCCCATATACTCTATACCTCATCTAGAACAGTCTTCTGTGCCTCTGTCCTCCATCCAGTATCCACAACAGGTATTAGAGCCTCCACAAGGACAGGAACAAGTTAAGGCATTTAATCAGCCTGTACTGGATCCTAATTTACAAAGCTTAATGCAAATGGCTATTGTGTTGTCATTTGGCATTCCCAAACCCAATCTCCCTACATTCAGCTCAGGTAAAGAGACTGACATTATCTTATTGAAAAAAGGATTAGACAGCCTTCTGGGTCCTCATCCTCATTTTACAGAAGACTACAAATATCAGGTATTGCTTGATCACCTTAAGTCCCCCTCTGCACTGCAGGTTGCTAAGAGATATTTGCATGATCCTAAACCTTATACCAGTGCTATGCATGCCCTACAACAGAGATGTGATCAACCCTGGCAATTAATTCAAGCAGAACTGGGTGCCATTTTGAATGCTCCTGCAGTAAGATTAAATAAATGAAGATTCTTTCTGGAAGCTTCATGCAGATGGTTCTTGTGGAATCCAAACATGGTCCTTCATCACTCTGATGCATCATTTTGGAAGTGCAGATATGTTTCTCTTTGGGGTGGGGTCACAAGTAGTCGAGGACCCCTATGCAAGGCATATCCTGCATAGCCCCTTATTTGTGCCACTGGGTTCAAATCCCTGCCTCAGCACTTGCTGTATGTAGATATTATAAGTTCTCCCACTGTGTCCCAACTTGGTTCATGGCCCATAACTTTTCAATTTGGATGTTGGCATCTATGAATGTATGTGAGGATGTGCCCTGTTGACCTGTTCGGGTACAGTGGAAACTTATGTATGAATTAAGTGAGGATTAGAAATTAGATTAATGTTTGGGTTTGGTTTTATTTTTTATAGTGCCTTTCATTGAGTGTGGGCTCTGAGAAGTGTAACAGGTTACATGCAATTATAATATTACAAATGATTAATTATATAGTGCCCACACATTTGACAATTAAAACAAAAATTCATCTTGACACTATATTTAACAATATCTTGATTTTCATTCTACTTTTCTAGGTGTTCTAATTGTTTCATTAATCCATTATTTACTAATTAGTGGGTCTGACACTAGTTGCAGTTGCAGCCTTTGATTATTGAGTGTTGTTTGCCTGGGTGTCTGCTCTGCTCATTTTTAATTGTCATTAATAAGATACAATGAAGGGGGAAAAACTGCACAGAGAAAGGGCAAAATAGAATGAAATGAACCAAAGGGAGTTAAGCATTTAAATATCTCTAAAAAAAAAAAAAGCAGAAATAATTCTAAATGTCTTATAAATGTAAAAATCCTGCTGCTGTGCTTTTCTGAATGAAAATTAAGAGAAAAATAATACCAGCTAATTAAATTAGATCAGTGTTATCAGGTGTTGTCACTGGTTAGGAATCGGGTTGGGACAAAACATAACATAATTGTGGGCTCTACTTGATTAAGTCAGTCAGATTAAAACAAATGTTTGACTGTTGTTATTTACTTGAATGTCCAAATGAAATAGTCACCTACATTTAACAGGTCACCTTAAAGATGGGCTATAAACGTATTACAATTTTAAATGTAGAATAAACTGTCAGAATTAGATGTTTACTTCTATAATACACCACCCTAAAATGTGTTTATTACTTTCATTACTATTTATCCACGTTTATTTATTTAAGTATTCCTAATATTCCATATTCCATATTCACGTTTGTTTTTAGCTGTACTGTATTATGATTACAGAATATTATTCTCAATCTACATGCTTCCGTTAAGTCAGATTATCTCAGGTTACAACGTGAGCTACCACAGCTATGCTGATGTCACACAGCTGTACTTATCTATAGCACCTGATGACTCCGACTCTTTCGATACACTAACACAATGTCTTACTGGTATTTCTGAATGGATGAATAGTAATTTTCTCAAACTAAATAAAGAGAAAACTGAAATTTTGGTAATTGGCAATAATGGATTCAGCGAGGTTATCAGAAATAAATTTAATGCACTAGGATTGAAAGTTAAGACGGAAGTAAAAAATTTAGGGGTAACCGTTGACTGTAATCTGAATTTTAAAACACATATTCATCAGACCACTAGGACAGCATTTTTTCACTTAAGAAACATAGCTAAAGTTAGACCTCTTATATCATTCATCTTATTTTATATATCAGAATGCTTGACACGTTATATTCCAAATCGTAACCTTAGATCTTCAAATGAGTGTCTCCTTAGAATTCCAAAAGCTAAACTTAAAAGAAGTGGTGAGGCGGCCTTCTGCTGTTATGCACCCAAAATCTGGAATAGCCTGCCAATAGGAATTCGCCAGGCTGATACAGTAGAGCACTTTAAAACACTGCTGAAAACACATTACTTTAACATGGCCTTTTTATAACTTCACTTTAACTTAATACTGATACTCTGTATGTTCAATTCTTCATAATAACTATTCATGGTGGCTCTAAAATCCGTACTGACCCCTACTTTCTCTTCTGTTTCTTTTTCCGGTTTCTTTGTGGTGGCGGCCTGCGCCACCACCACCTACTCAAAGCATCATGATGTACTAACATTGATGGACTGAAAGCCAGAAGTCTACGTGACCATCATCATCAGCTCCTTCCATGAAAACGCTAAATACAAAGAGGACTGTTTCATTTATGTTAGGTAAATTGCCCAGAGGCGACTGGGCGGTCTCTTGGTCTGGAACCCCTACAGATTTTATTTTTTTCTCCAGCCTTTGGAGTTTTTTGTTTTTCTGTCCACCCTGGCCATCAGACCTTACTCTTATTCTATGTTAATTAATGTTGAGTTATGTTTATTTTTTATTGTGTCTTCTATTTTTCTATTCATTTTGTAAAGCACTTTGAGCTACATTTTTTTTGTATGAATATGTGCTATATAAATAAATGTTGAATGTTGAATATTATAAATCACATACTTGACACTCTTACGTTCAGGTATCAGGGAATAGACAACGTTAAGAAAGCTGGCAATAAAATAGTGAACTGAAAGCATCCTTTGGCTGTCTCTACATGTTTCCAATGTTAAATGTAAGAAACACAGTTATCATAGTGCTAATAGCCACCTTTCAATTATTATTTTTATAATGAAATTTATGTTAAATGATCTGTAAAGAGAAAATTTTATGCCTTAAAAAGAGTAATAATTTTCCAGTTTTTGTGACTGTGCATCTGTTAATCAGACTATTCAATTTTTTGACTTAATTGGACCTTTATTACTTTTGGGATTTTTAATACCATCAAATATATGTTTATTATAATACATATTACTTATGTAAAAGTTACATTTTGAGATTAAAACTTGACAGATGTTTGTTTGTAGTTCATATCTCATTGAGCCTCCATTTGACTCCATCAGGTCCTAGTGGTCTGCTAAACACATCGGCCTGTCTTTAGGGTCTCTGAGACTGGAGGAGGCCAGGAGTCCAACTGTAAGTTAGAGATGTCAGATAGTTCAGTTGGACATCATCCTATATGACTACACAAGCAAACGACATATTAAGAGCCCACCGAGTGTGTCTACTCCAGTAGAATTGACCAGACGGCCCTGACATAACAACCTGTACAGCTGTAGACGACTCCACTTTACTGGTCATTTTACCACACACTACACTGAGGCTGTCAAGTCATAGCCATTTAATTATTCAGTCTGAACAGTTGGGAATTTATTTTGGCAATGATTCTGGTAAAGGCATTTTTTTTTTCTTGTTTGTCATTGGTTTATACTGAAAAACTGGTTTACATCAATTAAGTTTTCTCGTGTGTGTGTGAGTGGCACCTGGAAAGGTCATTGAAGAACTACTCACCTTGTTTATGAAACCAGTTTGATTAGAGGCGTGCTGGAAGTAGCCATTAGAAGATGGTAGACATGAAGGGACGCACATATGGTCAGTGACAAAATTCAAATTGGCTGTGGTATTCAAGTGATGATTGATTGGTATTAATGGCCCAAAATGTACCACGGAAACATCCCAACCAACCACACCACCACCAGCCTGAATTACTGGCACAAGGCAGGTTGGGAGCATGGGTTAATGCTCTTGGTGCCTACCATCTGTGTGACTCAGCAGAAATTGAGATTCATCAGACCAGGCTACGTTCTTCCAGTCCTCAGCTGTCCAGTTTTAGGGATCTTGTGCCCACTGCAGCCTCAGCTTTCTATTCTCCCCTGACAGGAGGTGAACCTGATGTGGTCTTCTACTGTTGTAGCCTCAACGTGTTGTGCATTCCGAGTTGCTTTTCTGCTGCCCACAATAGTATAGAGTGGCCATCTGAGTTATGGTGGCATTTCTGTCAGCCGTCTGGACATTCACCTCTGATCTCTCTCATCAACAAGCCGTTTCCATCTCGCAGCTCACTGGATGGTTTTTATTTTTCGCAGCATTCTGAGTAAACTCTCGAGATTGGTGTTTGTGAAAAATCCAGGAGATCAGCAGTTCCTGAAATACTCAGACCAGCCCGGCTGGCATCAATTATACTGCCATAGTGGAAATCATCAAGATTGCATTTTCCCCATTCTGGTGTTAGCTGTGTATATTTTATAAATTTAAATCTGATCAATGGATGAATGCCTACGTGGATTTGAACCCCACTTCTCGTACCACTTGTCAAGCTTGGGTCACAGAGTTAGACCAGAAACAGGAAGGCGAGTCCAACACAATAACTTAATTGTTGTAAAGGCAGGAACAGTCTCAAGACTTTACACAAGATAGGAGTTTCTCTTCAGCACACGAGAAGCATTATGGTAATCGTCCTCCTTTAGCTTGTCTCTTCATTTTAGGAGAACACAAAGCCTTCTGCGTCAAGCAGGTCCAGTGGCTGGGAAGTATCGGCCAGGTCAGACGCAGTCTGAAGAAGAGAGGATAGGAGAGAGAGAGCCAAAGCGCATGTGAAGGCTCAACTTGGAATGTTCCAAACATCGTGTGACAAGTACGTTATGTGGTAAGGATGCACAGTGCATGTTTCACATTGAAATACGGTTCAATTGAGTTTCTGCATGAAGCTGCTGGCAATGAATGGCAGGAATGCACAGCAGCGACCGTCTCGGTCACTATATATATATAGGTCCCCGGCCGGGCTTGTGCCTCCTCCAGACCACGAGGGTGCGTCCGCCCTGGTTATGTTGGGGGCCTCGGGTAAAGGGCTTGGAAGCCCAGCCCTGTAGGGACCCGTGGCCACCGCCAGGCGGCGCCCCAGTGCCTGAATATCTCGGGAGCCCAGCACTTTCGCCACACCAGGAAGTGCTGGGGGGGAAGACAAGGAACACCCGGACGGCTTCCGGGTGCGCAGCCGGCACTTCCACCACACTGGGGCGTAGCTACGGAGGAATGCCAGGAAGCAGCTAGAGCCCATCCGGGTTCCCATTTAAGGGGCCGCTTCCCTCTAGTCATCGGCGGATGTCGGGTGGAAGAGGACGGAGCTAGAGTGAGGATGGGAGGTGGCCAAGAGAGAGGCACAGAGACTGAGAGGCCTGGACTTTGGGGGAGCGGTGCAAGAGGCACTGGGGTTTGTGCACTGTAAATATTATTAGAAATAAACGTGTGTTGGGTGAAATATGATGTCCGCCTGTCTGTGTCAGCGTCCACTATATATACACATATATACACACACACACACACACACACACTGCAGTGGGTTGGTACCCTGCCCAGGATTGGTTCCTGCCTTGTGCCCTGTGTTGGCTGGGATTGGCTCCAGCAGACCCCGTGACCCTGTATTTGGATTCAGCGGGTTAGACAATGGACGGATAGAGATATATATATATATCTCTCTCTCTCCCTCACGGCTTTGTTCATATATTAGTGAAACAGGACAGCGAGGAGGCCCCGCCTAGCTCTCTACTCCTGACGTCACTCTTACTGCTCCCCTCGACCTGCAGCCTCTATCTCAGATTAGTGCAAATATATCGCTTATGCAAGCGAACTCTTGATTCTTAGCGCGATGAGAGAAGTCACAAAATCAACGGGAATGTTCAAGCAAATTCTAGTAAAAAAAAAAAAAAAACTGTTAAGTAGTTCTCTCGTTTGCCAACTAAGAGGAGTTAAGGTTATGCCCGGAGGCAGACACACGAGTGAGGAGGACCCTGCAGCCTAATGAGTTTCTCGCAGATTTGCGCTAATAAATCAGTACCACAAGCAAGCTGTGACTCTTAGTTTGATGAGAAAGTCACATAATCAATGGAAAGTTCAAGCAAATTATATATAAAAAAAAAAAAAAAATCTAAATCTGTGAAGTAGTTCTCTCGTGAAAAGCGGACAGACCTGTAAACAAGTCTAAAAAACTATAAGAAATTTCCCGCTTGGACCATGAAATTTTGAAAACTGTTTCTTAGCGAGTGCCTATGGGCCAAGGGTAGCCAAATTCCAAATTTCAAGTCCCAAGTCCTCATGGTCCGGGAGATTTTGTGATGAGTGAGTCAGTGGTATTTGGCTTTTATAGACAGATATTTATATACAGTATGTATGCATAGGAGAAAATGATTAAATGGCCTTTTGCCTGCTGAAAAGGAAAGAAGGTAAAAAGGTGCAGCATTTTGGCTGTATAGCCATCATCAGGTGAACAACTGAATCAACAAGTCAGGTAACAGATATCGGAAGGAGATTCGTTCGTTAATATTTCTGCGATCTTACACCGCTCACATTTGGCGATTCAGGTGACTCAATCCTAATGCCAGCCTTTCCTCAGGATTATGAGCGCCTGTAGACCAGCCGCTAAATCGAACAAGAGTTCACCTCGTCAGTTTAATAAGGACCCTCTGAATTCTCTTAACACCTACACATCAACTAAACAATGAAATGTGACCATAAAAGATCACCTGCAGATCTATGCTGTGGTTTCTATTACACACCTGAAAGAAAAGACTGTGTGACATCGCACAAATGCAATATTTGAAAACAGCGTGACTTTTGAAGAAATTTTGATATGATTTACCTTTATTTACTTCCTAAAGTCACAAGTAGTGTGCATGCGCAAAAATGTGTAATGCCACAAAAAGTATGCAAGCAATGGTATGTGCATTCTTGCTCCGATGTAGAAGGGAGCCGAGCTTACCTCTATGTGAAAACAGCAGTGTCAGATGCGGTGGTGGGGTGTGTTTTGGGCTCGTGAATGCGACCGGGAGAATAAAAAACGGACAAAAAAACCCACCCCACACAAAACCAAAGCTAACCTTTACAAGTATCATAAATTACACTGGCTGTTAAAAAACACATATTTGATTTCAGTCCATTTTAAAATAGTAAGTCCAAGAGCAGTTTACTTCTAAAAACTGAGGGGTGCAGGATCGAAACCTTTTGATTTCGAGTCAGGAGCGGAGTCTATTGAGCTACGGAGGCAGTAAAAATAAGCAACTGTCAATGTCGCATGTTAAGGCGGCTTTGTTTCTGCAGTTATTTTTGAATAAAAGCTCAATTGTGTTAGATTTGTACCTTCTGTGAAAATTTGATATTTAGACTTCATACATACAATTTATGCCTACATTGTCATCTACTACTAGAATATAAAAAACGTTTGTTTTAACAATGTGTTTACACAGTTTACTGTAGAAAACGGAACAGACATGAAATGCGCGTGTTCCCAACGATCTATTTCCACTCTAAAACTCCACTTCACTGCCAGATAATCAAGGCATGAGCTGGGAGAAGTTTGTGCACGTTCTAAGTCGTGGGGGGATGGAATACCCGGCTACTTGCAGCTTTTCTTTTATCAGCACATTTAGATTAACAAAAGACGCTGGCGGAGAGGCGAGAACAGTTTTAAGAAGCGATTTAAGGTGGGACGGATTTACGAGTTTTCGTAGGCTCTGGTAATTCTAGTGTTAAAAAGGGTCCAAGGGTGGGGTGCTGAAGTGCAGGTCACAACCCATTTCTTAAGCTAAAAAGTCAACAGCTGCAGCTTTGACACCAGACCCACAGGTTTATAACTCGATTTAAAATAGTACAAAGACTCCAACCATTCTTAAGAGCCTTTATTAAAATTTCACATTCACTTTCTGCCCGTTCAACCTCCTCACAGCAACTACAGCCAAAACCAGGACTACCATCAACATGGCAGCTGCAGCTCCCAGCACCAGGTATCCAGTGGGAAGAGAGGCTGTGGGAGAAAGACAAAGGACAATTACTCTACAAGCCATACAGTGAAGACAAGACATCAAGCAGAACTCTGGCCTACTCCAGGAAGAGAATCAAGATGGTCACCTTCCTGCTCCAGTCTGGATGTCTGCACCTGGTCAGCCTCAAACATCACAGGACCACTGTGAAGGAGCACATTCTTCCTGGATGAAGCAATTTGTGCAAACTTGTCAGCAGCTCTGCCAGATCCTGAAATTAAAAGTGGTAGGGTTTACTTTCACACATGCCAAGCCCCTCTTACATGACGGCCAACCAGATTTCACACCCAATGTACATGGGGCAAAATGTATCCACACCAGTCTGTGCAAAGCTTCAATTACAAGGCATTGAATTAGAAACACTGGCGGTGGTGTCTTTTTATAGAAAATGGCAAACTGCCATGGACTACTCACTTCTAGCAGTGCAGCTCTGAGTACAGGGGTCTGCTGCAGAGGGATAGCAGGCAGCAGCAACACAGTAGATGAAGATCTACAGAGAGAGAGAAAACCAAAAGGACAGTCAAACCACAAAAGGATCACCAAAAGTAGCTTCTGCCCTCACTTAGGAGTATGGATACACAAATCCAAACTGAAGCCCACCACAAAAGTAATTCATGCAAGACCACAGAAACAAGGCAGGATTCCCCTTGGCCACAAAACCCACCTTTTCAGCCAAGGCTTGCCGAGCTACAGGATCGACAAAAGCAAACATCTCAAACACAAATCTCTTGTAATGACTTGGATAGGCCACTTCAGATGTGCCGTCCACAGTCACCAAGCTGGTCAAATAGTTGTCTCCCATGTATGGACACCTAGGACAAAAACACCCCAGTTAACACTGAACAGGCATCCTCTCCGTACACCATCCTTACACAGGTGGGCACATACCCATTTACCAGAAGGCTCCACTGGGGCTGACTGGAAGCAGAAGGTCCAGGGGTGACCCAGCAGTCCCCAAGAGTCAGAACAAGGTTAGGGTCAGTCCTGTTAACGATGTGCACTTCCACAGCCACAGGGTCCCTCAGAGTTTTGGTCACTGGGTAGTCAGCATCCACATAGTAGGAGCCATAGGAGGGATCTGGCCATGGAATGGTGGCAAGCATTTAGTGGACATAACACTAACAGATGATCCTCTCCACCTTAAAGTCATTCTAATAATTAGATCAAGCCAACATGGACCCCCACCCCCTACAGTACCTGTTGCAATGACCAATTCCAGGTCAAATGGCCCTTGCTCTACTACTGGAAGAGGTGGCGCCACAGTATACACCTCAGCCTCCACTTGCACATCCTGGCTTCCCGAGTAGGTGCACTGGAAGAATAACCTGAGGAGAGAAACACCACATCATAGCAGGTAGAGCACATTTAGGGTTAGAGGAAGTAGGATCAGAAGCCTTACTTGTAGACACTGTCCCTGGTGATGGAGCCCTCTGGACCACTCCTCACAGTGATGGCAGCAGACATGGTATTCTGGTAGGTCACATTGCCACCAGCCAGCTGAAACAGACATTTGAATTACTGCAGGATTGGGGTTCCATTTCATCAGCAAGACATTTCATTCTGTGGTGTATATGGTCCAACAGTTGGTCCCCCTTACTAGGGCAGGATTAGTCCTCATTCTCTAGTTTAATAGTAGATCCTCCACCACAAGCCATCAGGTCCAATAGACATCTCAATCAGCCCTCAAGATCAACCATAGCAAGCTAGAGAGCCCACTGCTGCTAGACATGCCCCAGATGGAGACTCACCTGAACTGTGCTGCCACAGGCACTGACTGGAAACTGGTACATGACAAAGCTGGACAGGCTGGTCACAGGGCTGCAGCTGGGGGAACTGCTGTCCACCAACTGGATGGACCCAAGATTCAGGGTAGGAAGGGTCACATTCTCAGACACCACCACCACAAACTGGCCATCCAGGGTGCACTGCACAGTCACTGGCCAAAGCAAACACAGGCATGAATATCCAATAGCTGCCACCTTTGCTCACCACCCCAACCACTCACCATCATTGGCATAGTAGCATGGACTGGTGCTGCTGCTCGAATCGTAGCAACAGTTGTTGGCTTCACAGTCCACTTGAGTGATGGATGAAGACCCTCCACAAGGGAGCTTCTCGCTGTCCGCAAATGCACATCTCTCATTACCCGGGAGCTTAAGAACTCTACGACCGATTTTCTCTTAAATAAAAAATGTGGTGGTTTATTTATTTATTTTTAGACACTTCAGGTTCCAACCCTGAACAGAAGCATACCTGGCTTAGGGCATGTGAGGGTTTTCAGATTTGAGGGAGATCCAACGGCAATGGTCACGACGTATTGGGAGCTCTAAAGCGAGAAGATAAGGCTCAGACCACAAATGACATACAACTTAATTTAAAAAACAACAACAACCAACGGCTGAAGCGTCTGCGCTACTCGCCTTCTCAGTCGCATAACCGTACGTTGAAGAAAAGGGCACAGTTAGTGTGGTGCGGCCAGACTTTTCACGGATGAAAACTCCTGGGAGATTGTTGGTCACTTTTACCAGTCCACCATTCGTCTCTGAAAAATATATAGTTTACTAGCTTTACTGGAATACGCAGGCGCTGACAAATCCCAATGCCGAGGACACGCCGTACTCACTTTGAAGAAAAACTGTCGGAGAGCCAGCAAATGACAGCATCATCGTCTTGTCCCCATCGCAATTTTTGGTCACATCTCCTGACGCCGCATAAACAAACTGCACCCCCGTCAAGCAAACGACCAGCCATAAAAAACACCAACAATCCAAACGCGCCATTGTGTGAATTCACCAACCAGAAACACCACATGAACAAGAGAGCGCGCGAGCGCAGGTTTAAATTATCAGCTGCGGCAGCGCGCGCAAGAGGCTCGTTAGTGAGAAGGCGCGGGAAATCTGAGGCACTCCTTCTGCTCGTGCGGCTTTATTGAGCAATCAGCACGTCACGGCATCGGACTGATATGTCCAGTATAAGATCGCGTAGAAGTGACCGCTCAGCAGTGCGGTCTATTAATTTAATGAGGGAAATCAGGAAATATCAACTAAGAAAAAAAGAGGAGAAACGTGACAGCTACAGGTACGAGTATTTCTAAAGAGGGGCTTTGTAAGGTTTGGGAATGACCCGTTAATTAAATACTGATAAATAAATCAAAAGAAAGAGGGTCTGGCTGAATGTTTTTTTTTTTTTTTTAATACAAAACGTTTTTGAATTTTGGAAACTAAATGACTAGAAGTTAGATTCGCCGTATTGTTTTAATTGAAATTCTTTGCGGAAATGATGTAAAAGAAAAAAAATCCTCCATTTAAAAAATATTATCTTTCTCATACTTTCTCATGGTTTAACTTTTTTAACATCTATTTCACAATTTCCTTTCTCTCTTCATTTTTTAGCATGTCATTTTAACCTTTTATGGAGATGAGTTTCCCGACAACGGCGAATCCTAGCGAATAACGGGCAAATTTATGATGCACCTCGTTAACGTATGCAGTCGCCGTGCCGCAAATCCAGTTGTTAATTTGTTTTTTTTTTTCATTAGCTGTGGGGAATGAAAGGGATTTTTTTTAGACTTATTTTACTTTAGATGGTGTTCAGGCCCTCTCTGTATCCTTTAATTTTCACCCCTGGTGCAGTGCGGACTTCTCTTCGTTGTTTCGCCCCACTTTTGTTTCACACACACAAGGGCATCGCGATATCATCGGAAAGTAGAACAGGGGGCTCATCTTTTCAAAAATGAAAGTTTCTTTTACTGATGCGTGTGCCTGTAATTTCTTTTGCGTTTGTCCAAGAACCAGTGCGTGTCCGAACCAGTGCATTCATTTCCACTGATGGGTTAATAACGAAAACATTTGTCAATTGTCAATCAACGACTTTGCAGTGCGTATAGCATGAGATGAGTCCTGAGATAAAACAAAATGTAGCCCATAATAAGATAAATAAATAAAATTACTTAAAAAAAGTCTTCAGACATGTATTGGAATGGAGGTATAATAAAGTACATTAGTGGGTTTTCTGTGCTCATTAGGTGGTGCTGCTGACATTGAGCTTCAGTGTGGATCCCATGTCGATAGGCGGCTTACAAAATTGACACCAAATTATAGAGATGCCTTTGCAGAACATTGTGTAACACGGGGCATCATACAGAGTGGAAGTAGCCAAACTTATACACTCATTGGCTTTGCTGACTGGCTAGAAAGGGAAGCACAGGTACTACAAGTGGCACGGAGAGCAACAGACTTATATCGGGCTTCATCCCAATGAGCTGAACGCTGTGAAACAAGACCTGCTAAAACACCACCCGTTAAGGTCTCTACAGTTTATCTTAGCAGTGAAAGGAATACCCCTAGATACAACAGGAACCTGACAGCATTCCTCCAAAGCTAATCAAGAAAGATCGGTTCAAACCATTCTGTCCTTATTGTAATAATCAAGAGCATTATTTAAATGCTTGCACAGAGTTAACCAAATTGGACACAGTCCATTGGATGGAGTGAGTAAAGGACAAAGAATGATGCTGGGAATGTGGCAGAGGGCATAAACCAGACAAATGTATATTGAAGAAACCATGTTCTACCCGGGGGGAACAACATCTTCAGGTTCTCCATGATGCATTACAAGTTAGCAATCAAAGTATTCTTACAATCAGTGCCTCCTCCGTTATGTTGTACATCGATAAGAGCCATCTTAGTAAGATTATGTTAAAGGTTGTCCAGGTAATACTGTCTAATGGCAAGAAGATCCTTAATACTTATGCTGTACTAGATGATGGATCAGAACACAAAATTATCTTACCAGCAGCTTTAAAACAACTTGGTCTTGATGGAAGGAAGGAGCTTTTAGAACTAAGAACCATTCATCAGGATGTTATACAATTAAAGGGTGCAACAGTGGAATTTGCAATATCAGCGGCCAGTAATCCTAGAAAACAGTATAGTATCAAGAGCACATTTACTGCTGACCAGCTTAATTTGGAAGAGCAATTATGTCCTTTAGAATCCCTTCATTGAAAGGATAAACACCTTAGGCGAATTCCCCTTAAGTCATATACAAAAATTCAACCAGTGGTTTTAATTGGGTCTGACCATCTGCATCTAATTACACCCATTAAGTCAGTGCACCAGGGACCCCCAGGGGGACCAGTTTCTGTATGTACTCAATTGGGCTGGACTTTACAAGGCCCAGCTGAATTCCATCAGTAGACTTATGGTGAGGCTTCATGTTTGCATAGTTCAATTTAGCAGCCTATTCATGACCTCCATCATCATCTAGAGAGACTTTGGTAATTAGGCATCCATCCATTCTGTCAGAAGAAAGATGTGACCAGGTCTAAACAAGACAAAGAAGCTATGAAGATACTTAAAACTAAAACCACCCATGTTAAAGTTAATGGAGTACAGAAATATGCCACACCTCTGTTATGGAAGACAACCATTCCCTTCCTTCATGCATCACCATCAGCAGTAATGAGCCTTTTGAGAAGTACTGAACGACGACTAACAGCAGTTCCTGAGAGATCTAGTGAATATAATAAAGAGGTTAACAAACTTTGGGAATCTGGATATGTTGTGAAGATTACAAGCACAGAATAAAGTGAATCTACCAATTCTTGGTATATCCCTCACCATCTGGTTCACCACAATAATAAAGCCAGACTGGTATTTAATTGTTCATTTGTCTATCAGAATAAATACCTCAACAATAGTCTGCTCCCAGGTCCATCTCTGAGCCCATCACTTCTTGGAGTTCTTCTGAGGTTCCGAGAATACCCAGTAGCTGTCAGTGGAGACATTCATGTTTTATCAGATTAGACTTCTTCCAGAAGATCAGCCAGTATTACGGTTCATCTGGAGAGATCTGGATGTAAGTCACTCTCCAGAAACATATGAGTGGCGCGTCTTACCGTTCGGCACAACTTGTAGCCCATGCTGTGCAATGTTTGCTCTGCAGAAGCACGTCAGGGAGCATGCTAAAGGGAATGAAGCAGTCGTGGACTCTGTACATAAGGCATTCTATGTTGATAATTGCCTCCAGTCATTTCATTCTACTCTCCAAGCTAAGCAGTTTACTGAGTAGTGTCTGGTGCTGCTGGCAGAAGGTGGGTTTGATATCAGGCAGTGGGCCAGTGACATACTAGATGTGATCACTCATTTGCCCCAAGACACAAGGTCAGAATCATGTGTGCTCTGGCTTGCCTTCAACAACATATACCCCGAAGAATCAACCTTAGGATTATGTTGGGATTGTTCCCCAGACACACTGGGATACAAATTCAAATCTATTCCTTATGATCAGCCCACCATGAGGAATATTTACAGGGTTATCACAAGTCAATACGACCCAATAGGATATCTCACTCCCTTCATCACTCGAGCTAAAATCTTGGTTCAGGCTCTTTGGAAAAATGAACGAGATTGGGATGAACCTATTGCCAATGACCTTCTCCAAGCATGGAATGAATGGGAGAATGAATTGCTGCACATACCCAAGATTGTCCTCCCACGCTGTTATACTTTGGGCGTGAACCAAAGCTGTCGTGTTCTGTGATGCTTCCCAGCAAGTATATGGCTGTGTTTCCTACCTCTTGGTAGAAGGTGCTTGAGGTAACATACAGGTGTTCTTTTTAATGGCAAGATCACAGGTAGCACCTAAGAAACAGCTGTCAGTGCCACGTTTGGAGCTCTGTGCTTCATTAACGGGTACACAGCTTGCAAAGCCGCTGCATAAAGAACTCTCAGTTTCTATTAGAAATGCATTTCTGTGGACTGACTCCACCACATTATTGAACTGGCTTAACTCTGAGTCCTGCCACTACAAAGTGTTTGTGGGAACACATATTGCAGAGATTCAAGAACTCACCAGTTCTGCAGAATGGCAATATGTTGAATCCGCAGAGAATCCTGCTGATGACATTTCTAGAGGGAAGACCTTGTTGTCATTAACTCAAGAATCAGGGTCCTTCTTTTCTTCTCCTGTTATCAGATCATTGGCCGGAGAACCCTAAGCCCATTAATGTCTAATCAGAGGAAGTGAAGAAATCCTTGTTCTGTGGTTTGACCTCCGTAGCTGATATAACATTACCAGATCTTTCTCTGTTTACAAAGTGGGAAGATCTGATTCAAGCCACTCATTTAGCCATAAATGGGGTGACTGCAGTGTCCCTATCTGCAATTGAATGAATTAAAGTTGAAGTTGCTGTTTTACAGAGTTAGGCCAACGGGACAGTTTTCCAGAAGAAGTAAAATTGATAAGTGAAGGTGATGCAGTGTAAAAAAACTAGCCGTTTATACAATCTGTCTCCTCAATATGATAAGACATTGAATTTAATCTGTGTTGGAGGTCGCCTATGCAAGGCTGCATCAGAATTAGGGGAGGATGAAATACATCCTATTGTGTTGTCTCCTGATCATACTATAACTAAAATTCTGATTCGTGATTATGATGAACGTTTACTTCACCCTGGGACAGAGCAAGTATTTGCTGAAATTCAGAGAATTTACTGGATACTTCTGGGAAGAAAGGCTATCAGAGGTTACCAGCAACAGTATGTTGAATGTCGCAGGTGGCGTGGTCAGCCTGTCATTCCGAAGATGGCCGATCTTCTAAATGCACATCTACGCATACAAAAACCGCCTTTCCTGGTCTACGGTAGTGGACTGCTTTGGTCCATTTACAATTAAAATAGGAAGAAGGTTAGAAAAGTGCTGGGGCATCATTTATAAGTGTCTCACTACACGATGTGTTCATTTAGACCTCATTCCTAGTATGGACACAGATTCATTCCTTCTAGCTCTCAGAAGATTCATCGCTTGCCATGGTAAGCCTTATGAGATTGTAGCTGATAGAGGAACTAACTTCCGAGGTGGAGGCCGAGAACTTAAAGAAGCTTTTGCCACTATGGAGCCTGCACTTCAACAACAACATTTATTTATATAGCACATTTTCATACAAAAAATGTAGCTCAAAGTGCTTTACAAAACGAAGAATAGAAAAATAGAAGACACAATAAAAAATAAAAATAAGTCAACATTAATTAACATAGAATAAGTAAGGTCCGATGGCCAGGGTGGACAGAAAAAACAAAAAAAACTCCAGACAGCTGGAGAAAAAAATAAAATCTGTAGGGATTCCAGACCATTAGACTGTCCAGTCCCCTCTGGGCATTCTACCTAACATAAATGAAACAGTCCTCTTTGTATTTAGGGTTTTCATGGAAGGACTTGATGATGATGGTCACGTAGACTTCTGGCTTTCAGTCCATCAATGTTGGAGCATCATGATGCTTTGAGTAGGTGGTGGTGGTGCAGGCCGCCACCACAAAAAACCGGAAAAAGAAACAGAAGAGAGAGTAGGGGTCAGTACGGATTTTAGAGCCACTATGAATAGTTATTATGATGAATTGAACATACAGAGTATCAGTATTAAGTTAAAGTGAAGTTATGAAAAGGCCATGTTAAAGTAATGTGTTTTCAGCAGTGTTTTAAAGTGCTCACTGTATTAGCCTGGCGAATTCCTATTGGCAGGCTATTCCAGATTTTAGGTGCATAACAGCAGAAGGCCGCCTCACCACTTCTTTTAAGTTTTGTTCTTGGAATTCTAAGGAGACACTCATTTGAGGATCTGAGGTTACGATTTGGAATATAAGGTGTCAGACATTCCGATATATAAGATGGAGTGAGATTATTTAAGGCTTTATAAACCATAAGCAGTATTTTAAAGTCAATCCTGAATGACACAGGCAACCAGTGTAGTGACATCAAAACTGGAGAAATGTGTTCGGATTTTCTTTTCCTAGTTAGGATTCTAGCAGCTGCATTCTGCGCTCGTTGCAAGTGATTTATGTCTTTTTTGGGTAGTCCTGAGAGGAGTGCGTTACAGTAATCTAGTCGACTGAAAACAAAAGCGTGAATTAATTTCTCAGCATCTTTCAATGATATAAGAGGTCTAACTTTACTTATGTTTCTTAAGTGAAAAAATGCTATCCTAGTGGTCTGATGAATATGTGTTTTAAAATTCAGATTACAGTCAACAGTTACCCCTAAGTTTTTTACTTCCGTCTTAACTTTTAATCCTAATGCATCAAGTTTATTTCTGATAACCTCATTGAATCCATTATTGCCAATTACTAAAATTTCAGTTTTCTCTTTATTTAGTTTGAGAAAATTACTATTCATCCATTCAGAAATACCAGTAAGACATTGTGTTAGTGAATCAATAGAATCAGGGTCATCAGGTGCTATAGATAAGTACAGCTGTGTGTCATCAGCATAGCTGTGGTAGCTCACGTTGTAACCTGAGATAATCTGACCTAACGGGAGCATGTAGATTGAGAAGAGCAGCGGACCCAGGATAGAGCCTTGTGGAACACCATACAGGATATCATGTGTCTTTGAGATGTGATTACCACAACTCACAAAGAATTTTCTCCCTGCCAGGTAGGATTCAAACCAATTTAAGACACTGCCAGAGAGGCCCACCCATTGACTAAGGCGATTTCTAAGAATATTATGATCAATGGTGTCAAATGCAGCACTCAGATCTAAGAGGATGAGAACAGATAAATGGCCTCTGTCTGCATTCACTCGCAAATCATTTACTACTTTAACGAGTGCAGTTTCTGTGCTGTGATTTGTTTTAAAACCTGACTGAAATTTATCAAGAATAGCATGTTTATTGAGGTGGTCATTTAACTGCATAATGACTGCCTTCTCTAGAATTTTACTTAAGAAGGGCAGGTTAGAGATGGGTCTAAAATTTTCAAAAGCAGAGGAGTCAAGATTATTTTCTTGAGCAGGGGTTTAACTACAGCAGTCTTAAGACAGTCTGGGAAGACCCCTGTATCTAATGACGAATTAACTATGTCAAGAATATTATCAATTAGCACGCCTGATACTTCTTTGAAAAACCTTGTTGGTATTGGGTCAAGGACGCAGGTGGAGGGTTTCAGTTGAGAGATTATACTATGTAATTCAGGTAAATCTATCCTGGTGAAAGCATTTAATTTGTTTATAATGGAGTGCCGGGGCTTTGGAGGTTCTGCAGTGTTGGGGAGATATACTATGTTATCTCTAATATCATTAATTTTTTGATTGAAAAATACAGCAATGTTCTCACAGGTTTCACTGGAAGTATTCTGGGGGCATTCCTTTGTGTTACCTGGGTTTAACAGACGGTCAATTGTTGAAAATAAGACTCTGGGATTACTAGCATTGTTATTTATAATATTAGAGAAATAGCAGCGCCTCTCAAGACGGACAGTGTTATTGTATTCTGTTATTTTGACTTTTAATATTTCATGGTGGATAGTAAGTTTAGTCTTTGACTATTTGTCCATTGACGCTGAGCTCTACGGCATGTTCTCTTTAAATCCGACACTCTTTGGCTCTTCCATGGAATAACAATACTAGAAGATTTTTTAACTGTCTTTTCAGGTGCAACGATGTCAACAGCAGCTCACTTTAGTATTAAATCTTTCCACTTTACTATTTATATTATCCTCGCTATTATAGTTGGCATTATAAATGGACTGATTGCTTAGAATGTTTGTAAGTTTTAAAGCTGCTGATGAGTCAAAAAAGCGTTTTTTAACAATATGCTTCTCATGAATGTTTTCTATCATTATTTCAATATTAAATAGTTAAATAGTTAAAATATTAAATTCAAGAACAACTTTCAAGGCAAAGTATATAGTTTCATTTCAATCCTCCTCATGCTCCACATTTTGGAGGAGTATGGGAATGAGAGATTAGATCTGTGAAGAACTCCCTACATACAGTCCTCAAGGACCACACTGTGTCAGAGGAAGTTCTCCACACAGTGCTGGTGGAAGTGGAGGGCATTCTCAATGCCAAGCCTCTTGGATATGTTTCTTCTGATATAGCTGATCCAGATCCAGTTACTCCAAATCTCTTGCTAATGGGGCGGCGGGACGCTTCCTTACCCCAAGCAGTCTATGGAGCTAGTGATTTACCGACCATTTTTGATTCAACTTTTCCAGGCCCTTATTTACAACAATGACATAAATGGAAGAATTCCTCACTCTCCTTGAATGTGGGACAGATTGTTCTAATTATTCATCCACAGTTGCCTACGGCTTATTAGTCTGTTGGAAAGGTCACTAAAGTTACCCCTAGTGATGATGGAAACGTTTGCATTGCTGAAGTCAAAGTGAAGGATCATATTTATACTCGCCCAGTGAGTAAGCTTATAATGCTGCTGGAAATGCCAGACGAATGACATGGACCAATTGAAGTGTTTCAAATTTATTACTCAAATTTGGGGGCGGCTGTACAAAAGTCTGAACATGCTGTCTGTTGCGTCATCACGCTCACAGGTCATGCGTGAGCGCGCGCACGTGTTATTTCTGTATCTGATACGTGGAAAACGCTGTACTTCCAGGAGTCTGCACGTACTCGCATTTATTCAATTGTTTGTTGACTTTGTGTGTGTCAGTTTGATGTAAGTTACGCTTTGCTGTTTATTTTATTCGAAATGATTTTCTGCAAGTAATGATAAAGCTCGTAACGTTGTTTTACTAACATGTTCAGACAACCTTTTAAGTGTGATCAGTTTAACATTGAAAACTGTATAAGTACATTCAGAAATGTTACTTCTTTATTACGAGCTTCAAGAAAACAGACTTGGTAATAGTTGTTTAAGTCGTGATTTGTCTGAGTCTGTGCAGCGCTAACGTATTTGCTAAGTTTTATTTAGTGCCTTTTGTCAATGAAAGCACGTCATAGCGCTCTGTTAATTTCTGCTGCCATCTACTGACTCTTTTTGGGCATTACCTGTTTAGCGTTCTCTGAGCCTTTATTTTGTGAGTTATTTTATGTTATTGTATTTGTTCTGTTTCAGAAACCACACATAAATATTTATCTGCAAATAAACATTTAGCTCTACAAAGCCATTGCAACAATTCCTTCCTTTGCAACGTTCAGCAGTTAATTGAGATCTTTGTACCTTAATTCTGGTCTGCCTCATCCTTCATATCGGGAATTAGGATTTGGTGCCTCCGACACACACCCGTTTGACGCACGCACTGTTTAACAGTTATTTTAAAGCTTATAGCTTTTTCCTTCATATTTACAAGGAATGTAAGAAAAGGAAAGCAAAGCAATATTGTACAGTATATTCGGAATTTGTTATACAATATTAACATATTAACATTACTGCTTTTGACCACAGATTCTACAAGTATTCAATGTTTCTTACCATACACTATTATTAACACAGCACACAATGCATTTCAAATGTTTTAAGGTCTTTAAGAGTTGTACTAGTACTCCAGTTTGTCAAATGATGTAAAACAAGCTGTTAGTTTTTTTTATTTTTATTTTTATTTTATTTTATTTTTGCCTCTGAGACAATCATGAAGTCTTTTTATACATTTTATTCACTATACAAAAAGCATTGTAAGCCAGCATCTACAAAATGTAATTCATCTTTCTTATGGAAGTTTATAAAATGATGTGTCTGTACCTGCTCATCAGTGCCCTGTGCTGGATGTTGGAGAAGGGAAGTTGACGTTTCTTCTAAAAGTAAAGATCTCAAACCTGCATTGACGCAGTGCTATGGAACTGAATAGCAAGACAATTTTTTTCATTTCAGATGTAGTGCAAGTCTTTACTCTGTCTTCTCATTAACGGCTCAATAAAGTCTAAACCTAAAAACAGAGAAAATAATAATGTTAAAAAAGAACCAAAAGAATAAGCACAATAAATGACCCTGTCCTGGCTGTCCATTATTTCTGTACCTTCTAATTTTTTGTTTGATTCTTGGCCTTCATTTAAAGGTGTTTGCTCGCTCAGTCTGATGTCAGCAGTTACGTCAGGGATTTCAAAAAAAATCACTAAGTTTAGAATGGTAAGCTTTTTGACTATTTGTCTCGATTTACAATATGGCTACGTATATTTGCCATATTACCGCAGAACTAAATTAAAGTTATTAAAGGAAATTTAAATGTACCCCTTGGGGCTGGAGTTCTCAAGCAATATATATATATATATATATATATATATATATATATATATATATATATATATATATATATATATATATATATATAAACACCAGCACTTCCTCAAAGCCGGCATGTCATTCTACAGGGTGGTCCAGATCTAATTCTGCAGATCCAGATCGTCTGGATGACTTTGATTCATTCGGGGGCGATTCCAGTTCGGCGCGAAGACGATTCTTCATGTCATCAGTTCACACACTTCTCGATGGTCCGGGATTTTTCAGGTGATTTTCTATGTAATAAACTTAAATAAGTTCTAGCATAATGAAAATTGCATAATTAGATCTGGACCACTCTATAAAGAGGACTGAGCAGAGTCACGTTGTTAAAAGGAGTTTAATATTGCAAAAATATTTATGCAAACCATTATAAACATACATTTAAAATATCTGGATTTTGAAAGGTAGGCGTTTCTGGAACTTCAAAACCATTAGGGACAGTATGGTAAAATAAAAAAAATACAAATATAATAAAATAAACATAACGCAAATATCCAACACAGATTGTAGAATGTGACAAAAATGGTTCCAACAACCAGACATAATCCTCCCTCTACAAATAGTACAATAAAAGAAGAGAGGACTAAAGTTGAGACACACCTCATTAAATTTAAAGGGGGCCTCGAGGATGAAATACAGAGACACCACAAAATGGTCTTTTGGAAACCTGCACACAACATTAAATACAGACATACACAAAAGATAGTTACAATATGAAATGGTCACATCATCAACGTGACAATTCCACAGTCATGGCTAATAATCTGACTTGGAAGGCCCTAATACAAGGGGTAAAAAAATAATCAAAGACAAATATTAAATACTGACACACAGTAAACTGTTGACAATGACTTTTAAACAAAAACAACAATGGAAATGGCCACTGGTGACACACCCTGTGTTACATCTGTAAATAGTAAGACTTGCTGAACAACGGAAAATGCAGGATTAGCTCATCTAAGTTGGTTTTATATTCTCTGCCTTTATTGAGAAATGTGACTGTGGAAATCAAGACAAAAATAATATGGAATACTAATTTGGCAGAAAGCACTAACATGCTTTTATAAATAGCTAAACTTAATTATGGAAAAATCAAGTTAAATAAGATACTTAACAAACGTTAATGACGACGATAAACGTAAATACCTTTCATATTGTACTGTACACTAACATTACATAACATCTCATAAATAAGTGAAAAAGTTAATGTAGATGAAATAATATGGCAAATATTAAAAAGAAATAATACAAGAGGTAAAAAATAATATGCTTAAAAATAGGATATGTCAGTAGTGGCGATAAACAGAGAACACTTGGATTCGCTATACAGTATATACATTAATCGTACATCTTATTAGTTTTGTTTAATGGATTTAAACTTTATTTAAATACAGTATACTGAACTTTTTATTCTGTGAGTCCATACATTGTTCTGTTGAGCCATTGTATGTATGTATATATATATATATATATATATATATATATATATATATATATATATATATATATATATACAGCATTCGATCTGATTGTATGGATAGTTACCTACCAGGTAACGCGTGTGGTTGGTCTGTAACGGGTGTCCTCTCAGTTGCGAGATGCACATCATAGAATGTTACATAGTTAACTGTCAAATAATGCAAAGAGCACGCTACACGTGTTTCGCCCTATTTTGGGCTCATCACTCCACTGCACCCCTCATCGGGGATCGAACCTCGGACGTCAGACAAAATCACTTCGATTGTGACATTGTGAGAAAAAAAAAATCCTCTTCCAATTCCACATCCAGCCCATACCCTCCTCAAACATTTTTTTTTTTAAATCCCTTCTTTAGTCGATATAAACTAGATCTAACTAGATCACAGCCGGTGTTTTGCAGTAGCTCGCACGTTTGATCGTGTGTGCTGGATGACCAGTGTGTTAGAAGAAAAGAGATCTCAGACTGGCCGCCCTGTATGTCAATCAAGTGGCAAATGCCATAAGGAGGTTATATGATAGACTAACGTTTACATTTTTTTTAATGTAACGCGATCTACTCACACTACCTTTGCGATCAACCGGTCGATCGTGATCGACGCATTGGGCACCCCTGCTGTAGAAACTCTATGTGACCCTAAGCATGTCACTTGACCTGCCTGTGCTCCAATTGGAATAACTAGAAAAGTGTAACTAATTTTATCATAAATGTTGTAAGTCGGCTTGGATAAAGGCATCAGCTAAATAAGTAAATGATGCAGTACAAAAAACAAACAAAAAAAATCTACATGACACTTGAAAATTGCGCATTTTTTCTATTCTTTGCTTTCCATTACGTTTGTTGATTTGCTATAGGCTCTTATTTTTTGGCCGCTATTTCAGGTCTTTTACAGGTTTCAATAGACACGCGGATATACCTGCTGTCAACTAATGGCCATACACCACTAATCTTGTTGTTTTGCAACACTGTTGAATTAGTTCAAAGCAGAATACCATTACAGCAGGTGTAACAAATATCTAAGTGCCAGGGTTTATGAAGGGGTATCAGATACAGCCCACTGGTGTATAACTGAGAATGTGCAAGCGTTTGATTCATGAGGTGGTGGTGGGAGACAATTTTACTTCAATGGAGGTTCTTCTACGGGTGTGCATTCTTTATTGTACTATTGTACTGTAACTAGCAAAACATACCAGCTCTCAGTGCGGGTCCTCCTGTTTTCCTTCTTCCCACTTATCCACGCATTACACTTGTCTGTGAAAATAAAAGCAGTTAAAAACACGGATTCTTCAACACTTGTAAGGAGGAGGAGGAGGTTGGGAGCACGCGCTGATATGGCACATAGCCGCACACACCCCACGACGAACCGCATGAGGATCCCAATTTAGGACCCGAGTGCACTCAGGCAACAGGTGACACCACAGCGACACAGTAGCTCGAATGGAATGGAATAGAAGAACACAGAAAATATTTATTTTGAATGTTTAATTATTTGAGCAATCCATCCATCCATTTCCCAAACCCACTTATTCTGTGCTTGATTGCTGGAGCCAAAGCCTGCAAGCATCGGGCAACAATACAGGAACAAACACTGAGACAGGGTGCTAGCATATCGCGAGGTAAACAGAGACACAAATACTGAGACAATTTAGCATTACTAGTTCACCTAACCTGCATCTCTTTTGACACTGGAGCACCTTGGAGAAATCTACGAGGAGAACATTTAAACTACGCTCATGAACACCCGGGACATGAACCCCTTACTGCGAGGCAGCAGCACTACCTCTGCGTGACCGTGCCTCACACGTTTAATTTTTAGCAGTATAAAATATTTAAACAAAGTGAACAATTCATCTATAAAATGTAACACTACAAATGCATGGATTTCAGCATTAAATTACACAGTCTCAAGTATAAATCGCAGTTTTCCAGATGCTCGCGATGTTGCCATAAAATGCACATTCTGTACGGTGACGACTGCCTGTGAGTACAGAGTCTGTGCAAGAAGATGGCCGTTTAAGAAGCATTAAGTGTATGAATGTCTAGGTCGGGGAGAACTTAGATTACGAAGGATTAAATGTGCTACTTTAGTTAGGATGGGGGTTTGAGAAACAGCAGTAAACGTACGATTTCAATATGGAGTTTATTTTTTTTTTATTGAATTAGAATTAAATAATAAATAAAAACGCTAAAAACCATTTTTTAATTAAATTAATGATTATTTTGCGTATAGTTAGCTATTTTTGTTATTATTTTTCACACATGCAAGAATTATTTTTGACAGTGATGTGTACCAAATTTCAGGTCAATAGGGCAAACGGTTTGCGAGCTACAGGTGATTTAAAATCCTGGACAGACAAACGATCAGCGACTGTGGCGTATTGTATAAGAAGACTGATTGATTGATTGATTGATATTCTATAAGTTGCTCTTTTGTTTTTTCATCTTGTGCAGGGAGGCTCTTGAGAGGATTTGTATTAATGCTGTCACGTTTTATTCGTTCTTATTGTACAGTATGTGTAATTTGTATAAGAAGAAATCACTGTACATTGTGTTGATTATTTCATGTCTCGCTAAGCTAACTCAAATGTGTGTTTTAATATCTGATCGCTATACGGCACTTCCCTCTTAGGACAATTTGCTATAAACAGTTTCAGCCAATCAGCGCCTTCCAAACATGCAGAAGGACCTCGTGAGCCTTCACTGTTAACGGCGTTAGATGAGCTCTTCATTTCATTTACTTTTATTTAGTTGTTAGACTATTTACTGTTAAGTGCTGTTTGAGTTACCGTTTAGTTATAACATGTAGTTTACCTTATTCAAAAATCGATATTGAAATGCACACACAAGCCTCCTAAAGTATTTATTGAAATGCCTACTTTTACAGTGTCTGTTTTAGGAAGTCTTAGTTTTTACTTGTTCCCGTTATTATGAATTATAATTTCTCAGTGTCACATATTATTCGTTACTATACTCGCGAGTCACGCATCATTGAGATTCCATTTTATATTCTGTATATGCCAACATTTTAAACGGAACGTTTATTGAACTAACTATAGCAGACTTGTCATCTTCTTAAAATGACTTTATTGATTTGAAATTGACAATTAATCATAAGGTCAGAAATCAAGGAGGATTTGAGTTTGCATGGACTGTGCTGTTTCTTTGTTTTCGTGACATCGCGTCAGTAGAGAGTGTGTGACGTTAACAATGCATTCTGTCCTAAATGACAGCGCATAAGCTTTTTGATCTATACTAATAAAAGGCAAAGCCCTCACTCACTCACTCACTCACTCACTCACTCACTGACTCATCACTAATTGTCCAACTTCGCATGTAGGTAAAAGGCTGAAATCTGGCAGGCTCATTCCTTACAGCTTACTTACAAAAGTTGGGCAGGTTTCATTTCGAAATTCTACTCGTAACGGTCATAACTAGAAGCTATTTTTCTCCATTTACTGTAATGGAGTTGAGCTCGAAAGTTGTGGGGGCGGAGTTTTGTGTGACATCATCACACCTTCCACGTAATCACGCAGTACGTAGAAAATCAGGAAGAGACAATTACATTGTCAATCATGTTACGTTATTATTAAAATGTTTCCTTTTCTTTTTACTTCTCCGCTACCAAGCGCGGGTATTTTGCTATAAATATATATATATAGATCGATATGACAACAACACTCATATGAATGACAAAACAATTACATTAAGAATCAAGTTACGTTATTTTTAAAATTTTTCCTTTTCTTTTTCATAACTTCTTTAACATACTACTTCTCCGCTGCGAAGCGCGGGTATTCTGCTAGTATTTCATAAAGGCCAACGTGTCTCAGTTTTTTCATTAATATATAATTGACAGTGTTTTATTTTAATTTAATATGAATTATTATAACCATATTACTGATATTCGTTTTCTGGATTGGTGAGAATAAATAAAAATTTAACAACACATACAAGTGCTGGTCATAAAATTAGAATATCATGACAAAGTTGATTCATTTCAGTAATTCCATTCAAAAAGTGAAACTTGTATATTAGATTCATTCATAACAGTAGAGCAATTTAAAACACTGCTGAAAACATATTACTTTAACATGGCCTTTCTATAACTTCAATTTAACTTAATTTAACTTAATCCTGATACTCTGTATGTTCAATTCTTCATAATAACTATTCATGGTGGCTCTAAAATCCGTACTGACCCCTACTCTCTCTTCTGTTTCACTCTAATTAGCTAATTAACTCAAAACACCTGCAAAGGCCTTTAAATGGTCTCTCAGTTGAGTTCTGTAGGCTACACAATCAGGGGGAAGACTGCTGACTTGACAGTTGACCAAAAGACGACCATTGACACCTGGCACAAGGAGGGCAAGACACAAAAGGTCATTGCTAAAGAGGCTGGCTGTTCACAGAGCTCTGTGACCAAGCACATTAATAGAGAGGCGAAGGGAAGGACAAGATGTGGTAGAACAAAGTGTACAAGCAATAGGGATAACCGCTTGTACCCTGGAGAGGATTGTGAAACAAAACTGTGTTTGAGATTCACAAAGAGTGGACTGCTGGAGTAGGTGCTTCAAAAACCACCACACACAGACTTATGCAAAACATGGGTTTCAGCTGTCGCACTCCTTGTGTCAAGCCACTCTTGAACAAGAGACAGTATCAGAAGCGTCTCGACTGGGCTAAAGACAAAAAGGACTGGACTGCTGCTGAGTTGTCCAAAGTTATGTTCTCTGATGAAAGTAAATTTTGCATTTCCTTTGGAAATCAAGGTCCCAGAGTCTGGAGGAAGAGAGGAGAGGCACAGAATCCAGGCCAAAGGAGCCCCAACTAAATATTGAGTGCTGTACATGCTCATACTTTTCGTGTTCATACCTTTCAGTTGGCCAACATTTGTAAAAATCCTTTTTTTGCATTGGTCTTAATTGTTATTCTAATTTTCCGAGATACTGAATTTTGGACTTTCATTAGTTGTCATTTATAATCATCAAAATTAAAAGAAATAAATATTTGAAATACATCAGTCTGTGTGTAATGAATGAATCTAATATACAAGTTTCACTTTTTGAATTACTGAAATAAATCAACTTTGTCATGATATTCTAATTTTATGACCGGCACCTGTACAATAGTTATAGTGTGTTGTTTATAATTAACAGAACTCATTGTTTATCTGAAATGTTCTCTTTTTTATTTTACGTTTGTCAAATGAAATGCTTCAGTTTATAGACAATTTATTCTACTTCTGAAGATGTACATTGTCGGTGTTACCGATTCCCCCCGAAAGCCTTTGACAAAATGCCTTCACAAGAGAAGGATGTTGGTGACAAAGTCAGGTGCTTAACTTGAAAGTTGGGCTCCAGATGTGCTTATCCAAATGTTCCTTCTTGTCAGTACTTGAGTGATCTTTATGTCCTCCTCTAGATGAATTCACAAAGTTTCTTTCAACTTTTTTGTCTCATTAATGCAGAAGTCCCGAGGTTTTCCCTAAATTGCAGAAGACGCTGTCGATGTCACTGATTCTGTTTTTAAAGACAGTTGTAATTAGTTATGCAGCACCCCCTTTTACTGACATTGCTTTTTGGAAATCAATAATATAAATCTGTTACAGATCTGGGAGTCACTGAATACTAAAAACGTTTACTGAGGAGTGTCTTGCTCATATACTGGTGTGATGACCACGTCGGCTTTGTAAACTAAGCGTTTCTTAGCCTCTCTGATATGATTGACATGGGGCAGAATAGACGCTGGATTGTTACAATACTGTAAGTGCTGCCTTAAGCCAAATATGCTTATCAATTTTTTGCAGATTCAATTTGGACAAAACTCCACACCAAAGAACGAGGTGGCCGAACCATGTGAATCTCATAATTTAACGTACCATCAACTATTACATTACTGTTTTCTTTTTGTACTTCATGCACTACCCCAAGTAGGTGAACCGCAGGAGTCGAACTCGCGTTAAAGCTTTTCAGATGCAGAAGAGCCGTTGCTTTTACACTTTGAGCCAAACAGGCCCGGTAGCGGACTGGCTGACCAAATAGGCTTCTGACTGCGCAGATAAAATAATATGCCACGCCCATTTTACTCCGGTCTGCAGCAATATCTACTTGGGTGTGCCTCCGAATCACGTGACGGGTCCATTTGCATCAAACCTCGAATCTCTGCAGCGTGTCGGCACTTCAGTATCGAGCAGCCCATCAATATGCAATTCCTACATTTTTAGGGCGGATACTTCCAATGATACCGAAAGTATCTTTACCGGAATAAAAACACGTCCTCCATTTGCGCAGTCTCTTTAGACACCAGATTTATGAAGTTTTTTTTACTCCTGCTTTTATTTTTTTGCGATTTTGAGATCCACCGGCGTCTCCTGCAGTCTTTGAAATAATCGACTGCTCGAGGTAAATATTTTATTCTCTATTAATTTGGTGGGGTGCGGACTCGTTATGAAAACGCCTTGAAGTGGGTCCAGAGAGTCCGTTAGTCATTTATTTTTTTTCTGCCGATGTGTCTGTTCCTTTATCGTTCTACATTTATATATTATTATTTGTCTGATACCTTTATTAACCTTGTTGGAGCTCACGACTTGTCAAGGTCCCCCAGTGTCAGCAGAGACATTTTAATTCACAGCCTCAGGTTTTTAGTCCCAAGCCGTCACCAGAAGACCACGCCGCCTGTCTGCTCCTTCTTCTCCTTGCGGCTCCGCGGTTGTGACTGTGAAGTGTTATACTGTGCGGGACACTTCGACATCGCCGTGTGCTCCTTCTGTTTTGGGAGGACTCGTCACACTGGGCACACTGACCCGTACGCAGCCCAGCACTGGACGAACTGCGATGGGCAGCGGGAATCGGAGGGGAGAAAATCTCGTCGTGTCACCTTTAAAGTTCGTTTACGAAGAGTTACTCGGAATTGTAGTGGAGACTTGAGAAGCCAACGTGAATAAAATGTATTTATCCAAAGTTGTTTTGTCGAGGCCAAGTAAAACCGTAGCCGTCATCATTATACAGTATGTATTGATACCTCGATATCTTGTAACATCCATCCATCCATTATCCAACCCGCTATATCCTAACTACAGGGTCACGGGGGTCTGCTGGAGCCAATCCCAGCCAACACAGGGAGGAAGGCAGGAAACAAACCCCAGGTAGGGCGACAGCCCACCGCAGATCTTGTAACATGATCAGGCTAAGCTCGTGTGTTTTTATCACCGGTTACTACTGTGCCATCACGATGTGCGGTTTGTTAATCTAAATCGGAGGAAATGCTGTAAACGTGTGGTGTGTACAGTTTAACAAGACCAGAACAACAACAACAACAACATTTATTTATATAGCACATTTTCATACAAACAGTAGCTCAAAGTGCTTTACATAAAAAAAAATAGAAAAATAAAAGACACAATAAGAAACAAAATAAGTCAACATTAATTAACATGAAATAAGAGTAAGGTCCAATGGCCAGGGGGGACAGAAAAAACAAACAAACAAAAAAAAAAAACTCCAGACGGCTGGAGAAAAAAATAAAATCTGTAGGGATTCCAGACCATGAGACCGCCCAGTCCCCTCTGGGCATTCTATCTAACATAAATTAAACCGTCCTCTTTGGATTTAGGGTTCTTACGGAAGGACTTGATGATGATGTTCACGTAGACTTCTGCCTTTTAATCCGTCCATCATTGTTGGAGCATCATGAAGCTTTGAGTAGGTGGAGGTGGCGCAGGCCACCACCACAAAGAAACCGGAAAAAGAAACAGAAGAGAGAGTAGGGGTCAGTACGGATTTTAGAGCCACCATGAATAGTTATTATGAAGTATTGAACATACAGAGTATCAGGATTAAGTTAAATTAAGTTAAATTGAAGTTATAGAAAGGCCATGTTAAAGTAATGTGTTTTCAGCAGTGTTTTAAAGTGCTCTACTGTATCAGCCTGGCGAATTCCTATTGGCAGGCTATTCCAGATTTTAGGTGCATAACAGCAGAAGGCCGCCTCACCACTTCTTTTAAGCTTTGTTCTTGGAATTCTAAGGAGACACTCATTTGAGGATCTGAGGTTACAATTTGTAATATAAGGTGTCAGACATTCCGATATATAAGATGGGGCGAGATTATTTAAGGCTTTATAAACCATAAGCAGAATTTTAAAGTCAATCCTGAATGACACAGGATTACCAGTGTAGTGACATCAAAACTGGAGAAATATGTTCAGATTTTCTTTTCCTAGTTAGGATTCTAAAAGAAGATTCTAGAAGATTCTTCATTCTAGAAGATGACAATGCCATTAGAAATATTCCAATTTATTAATATCCACACATGCAACTGCAGTCTGTCACAGTGGATTAGGTGAGCCTTCTCTGGTCTTCTTGGTGTGTCATCAGGAGGCAGCTGGCCATGAACAAACTCCATAGCAGAGGACATTTGTAGGTCATCTAGTGAGAGGAGACACAGTGAGTTGACAGGATAAAACAGAATGGACACTTAGGGGAGAAACAGGTGGAGATGTGAAGGAGTGAGGGGCAGAGCCATGGTGGGACCTGTAAGACCAGGCAGACGATGGATGAGAGGAGAGCAAACTGAGGAAGTTTCATGAACAGAGCCATCCAGGTGAAGTCCTCACTTGTCATTTGTGTGTCCCTAAGTCACCGGTCCAAGTACTGTCGAAGCTGTGCTCTCGTTTCCTAAAACACTTTGTGATGATGACATTTGTTTTTATGCCTCACGATTTCTCCATGCACGTGCCCCAGTCTATTATGGTTATGAATCCTCAAACATTTACAACCATTATTACTTTAAAATAGCGTATATTGGTAAGATGGGTTATTGCAATACGTAAAAAATTGGTACTTTATTTATAGCTAATATTCATTTGATTTAGTTTACAATGAATGACCCACAGATCACTGAAGAATCAATCAATATGACACACCACTTTCACACTGAGATCCTTTTAATTTTTTTAACTGACAAAATGAAAAATTATGAGAAGCATGCGGCAGGGCTACAGATTAATTTTACTTTATAGAGCGCCTTACATAATGAGCAAAGTCCATAAGGCTCTAGAGAGGTAACCTTTGTTTTGTTCTCTTTTTGAATTTTGATAATGAAAGACAAGTTGATTGACAGGACTTACTTGATGCTCTGCGATGGACTGGCGCCCTGTCCAGGGTGTGACCCTACCTTGTGCTCTGTGCTAGCTGGGATAGGCATAGTACAAAAAGACATACATTTTAGAATATTGTCAAATAGGAGATATTTAAAGCATCGAGGTCATCACTGTCATTGTCTTCTGCAGATAAAGTGTAGATGTTGGAACACACCCTCTGGTCCCCCTTTTTAAAGAGGGGGACCACCACCCCAGTCTGCCAATCCAGAGGCACTGTCCCCGATGTCAATGCGATGTTGCAGAGGCATGTCAACCAAGACAGTCCAACAACATCCAGAGCCTTGAGGAACTCCGGGCATATGTCATCCACTCCCGGGGCCCTGCCACCAAGGAGTTTTTGAACCACCCTGGTGACCTCAGTCCCGGAGATGGGGGAGTCCACCTCCGAGTCCCCAGGCTCTGCTTCCTCATTGGAAGGCATTTTAGTGGAATTGAGGAGGTCTTCGAAGTACTCCCCCCACCGACCCACAATGTCCTGAGTCAAGGTCAGCAGTGCACCATCCCCACCATATACGGTGTTGACACTGCACTGCTTCCCCTTCCTGAGATGCCGGATGGTGGACCAGAATCTCCACAAAGCCGTCTGAAAGTCGTTCTCCATGGCCTCTTCAAACTCCTCTCATGCCCAAGGTTTTGCTTCAGCAACCACTCGTTTTGCTGGGAGACTTCAATGCTCACGTGGGCAATGACAGTGAGACCTGGAAGGGCGTGATTGGGAGGAATGGCCCCCCCGATCTGAACCCGAGCGGTGTTTTGTTATTGGACTTCTGTGCTTCGGTTGTTGCTGAGGCAAAAACTCGGGCATGGGAGGAGTTTGGAGAGGCCATGGAGAACGACTTTCGGACGGCTTCGAGGAGATTCTGGTCCACCGTCCGGCGTCTCAGGAGGGGAAGCAGTGCAGTGTCAATACCATATATGGTGGGGATGGTGCGCTGCTGACCTCGACTCGGACGTGGGTCGGTGGGAGGAGTACTTCGAAGACCTCCTCAATCCCACTAACATGCCTTCCAATGAGGAAGCAGAGTCTGGGGACTCTGAGGTGGGCTCTCCCATCTCTGGGAATGAAGTCACTGAGGTGGTCAAAAAACTCCTTGGTGGCAGGGCCCCCGGGGTGGATGAGATACGCCCAGGGTTCCTTAAGGCTCTGGATGTTGTAGGACTGTCTTGGTTGACACGTCTCTGCAACATCGCATGGACATCGGGGACAGTGCCTCTGGATTGGCAGACCGTGGTGGTCCCCTCTTTAAAAGGGGGACCGGAGGGTGTGTTCCAACTATAGAGGGATCACACTCCTCAGCCTCCCTGGAAAAGTCTATTTGGGGGTTCTGGAGAGGAGGGTCCGTCGGATAGTCGAACCTCGGATTTAGGAGGAACAGTGTGGTTTTCGTCCTGGTCGCGGAACAGTGGACCAGCTCTTCACCCTTAGCAGAGTCCTGGAGGGTGCATGGGAGTTTGCACGACCGGTCTACATGTGTTTTGTGGATTTGGAAAAGGCATTCGACTGTGTCCCTCGGGGAATCCTGTGGGGGGTGCTCCGGGAGTATGGGGTACCAGACCCCCTGATAAGAGCTGTTCGGTCTCTGTACAACCGGTGTCAGAGCTTGGTCCGCATTGCCGGCAGTAAGTCGAGTCCGTTTCCAGTGAGAGTTGGACTCCGCCAGGGCTGCCCTTTGTCACCGATTCTGTTCATAACTTTATGGACAGAATTTCTAGGCGCAGCCAGGGTGTTGAAGGGGTCGGTTTGGTGGACTCAGGATTGGGTCACTGCTTTTTGCAGATGATGTTGTCCTGTTTGCTTCATCAGGCCGTGATCTTCAGCTCTCTCTGGATCGGTTCGCAGCTGAGTGTGAAGCGGCTGGGATGAGAATCAGCACCTCCAAATCCGAGCATGGTCCTCAGCCGGAAAAGGGTGGAGTGCCCTCTCAGGGTTGGGGGAGAGATCCTGCCCCAAGTGGAGGAGTTCAAGTATCTCGGGGTCTTGTTCACGAGTGAGGGAAGAATGGAGTGTGAGATCGACAGGCGGATCAGTGCGGCATCCGCAGTGATGCGGGCTCTGCATCGGTCTGTCGTGGTGAAAAAGGAGCTGAGCCGTAAGGCAAAGCTCTCAATTTACCAGTCGATCTACGCTCCTACCCTCACCTATGGTCATGAGCTATGGGTAGTGACCGAAAGAACAAGATCGCGAATACAAGCGGCTGAAATGAGTTTCCTCCGCAGGGTGTCTGGGCTTTCCCTTAAAGATAGGGTGAGAAGCTCAGTCATCCGGGAGGGGCTCAGAGTAGAGCCGCTGCTCCTCCACATCGAGAGGAGTCAGTTGAGGTGGCTCGGGCATCTGATCAGGATGCCTCCTGGACGCCTCCCTGGTGAGGTGTTCGGCACGTCCAACGGGAGGAGGCCCGGGGAAGACCCAGGACACGCTGGAGGGACTATGTCTCCCGGCTGGCCTGGGAACGCCTTTGGGATTCTCCCGGAAGAGCTGGAAGAAGTGGCCGGGGAGAGGGAAGTCTGGGCCTCTCTGCTTAAGCTGCTACCCCCGCGACCCGACCTCGGATAAGCGGAAGAGGATGGATGGATGGATGGCTTCTTACATTTTAAACTTCATGTCTACATTTTGTCAATTATGACTAAAACATGAAAAACGTTTCTTTTTTAATGATGCGTGTACATAGATCGCAGTAGACACGGAACACACATGAAATGCATGTGTTCCAAATAACGATACAGTATTTATAAAAGGTGTAATTTTGCTTGACTTCTCACTCTATACAACTCCAAGCAACTGACACGCAGTTAAACAGACTTGGGCTGAGAAAACTGTGCAGCGGTGGGGGGATGTGAGAGCAGGCTGCTTGCTGTTTGCTGCTTAGCCACAAATTTAGAAGACAAAGGACATGACGGAGAGATGTGAAGCGTTTTAAGGTGGAACGGATGTACTGTATGAGTTTTTTTATAAGCTCTGGTAATTCTAGTGTTAAAGATGATGATAATATTTTGTTCTTCACGTGTGGTATACTTTTAACTGTGGTATTCATTTAAAGTGCCCTCCACTATTAATGACACCCATTATAAAAATTATTAAGAAGGATTCAAAAAAAATATAATTTTTAAAATATTGATTACTTGATGAGGGTTTTGTTTTTTTTTAATTAAAAGTCAGATGTTTCTCATTTTTTCAGTTCAAGATGATGGCTCTTCAGCAAACTGTGATTTTTCTCTAACCCTTCTCACTAATTTTTACAAGGGGTGCCAATAATAGTAGAGGGCACTGTAGATCTCCTCTTTATCTCAGGATGACATGCCAGCCATTAGAACGTGGAGAGCTGCTCGTATGGCTGGTAAACATTTACTATTTCCTTTTTTATGTAAACTCTTTCTCTTCTAATTTCCTGTGCCAGCTCCTCTGCTCTGTTTAGCGGGTGCCAGATGACCGGTGCCTTTTCAGAATTCCTTACAGTCGCTGGTTCTCGTTCTGAGGGTGCCATAACTGACTGCTGGTTCAGGTACCCTGCTGGTGGAGCTGCTCCCTTTGGGATGTTTGGACAATCTAAGGTGACACCTCACATCCAAATAGGGAACACAGTCAGTTTAAATCAACTTGGAATTTTAATACTCGAGTGTTCAAATGAGGTCAAATAGTGTCACTTTAAATACACCAGTGTGTGTTTCAGTGTGTACATGTGAACCTTTACTGGATAACATCAATATTTTAATGTCTAAAAGTCAGGACCAAGAAGAACATGGCAGCAGTGAACTCCTTGAGGAATACACAGATACAACCACCCCAAGGTATTCATGGAAAACTTTGGCTACTATCGTAGTTAATACTCGGATCAACTTGAGCAAGGAACTTAAAGTTGAACGTGACATGAAGGATTGTCATCAGCTTTGTCAAGGACCACTTGTCACATGGAGAGTGTTAGATTGGTTATTTTATTTTAGAATAAAAGTATCTACAAAGCTTTTCTGTGCCTTGCATATTACTTTAGCCAGTGTCCAGATCGGTGTATTCGTAATACTCTGAAGTACTTGATTTATTCTAAAAAACTATCGAGATCTCCTCCAGCAGGAGTTTGTGTAATGAACCACAGAGGAATCCTCTCAGTCTGAACTCCATTCCAATTTGTCCAGTTTACTGAGGAAACAGGAGTGTTCAGACCAACACCAGACAGCCAGCATAAGACAAACACTTCATGTGACAGTTTGATATTTTATTTGTGTGTCCATGCTGGCTGTGTGGCTGCAGGGGGGCAGCAGACTGGAGAACAAGGGGCTGCAGATATCAGCAGGGCCTCCAGGAGGACTCAACATGAAAAACTGGTGGAGTTCATCATAAAGGGCCATGGAGCAGATAATCACTTGCTAGTAACTTAGCTCAGATAACAAGTTAAACTTTATTATTGTAATCTATCTAGTAGCAGAGAGCTGTGATGACTTTAGAGCACCAAACTCTTGTATTTTCTTGTCCAACAGGCTGTTGTATCTCAAAGGTGTCATCCGAATGGTTTAAAAATGATGAAGATCCTAAAGGTCACCGGGTAATGACCTCTATACAGTAGAAGATGAGGAGCTGACAGATGGCCTCTACAACTACCTGATGAAGTGCTGTGAAGAGCTGTAGGCACTTTGTGAAGATCCACAGAGTTCACGTCATTCTGGATGTGCTGATGCCGGAGGCTCATTTGGCTTCAGTGAGTACAGAAAGTGTCTCTGTGAGTGACGTCCTCTCTGTTTCTGTGTCTGTCATCGGCTCTTATTAAAGCTCGAGGAACAGTTGAGAGGATTTCTCTAGCAGAGGCAGAAGGTCTGTCATTGATGGACCAGCAGACGGTGAGTGGGACGTCATGTGGTGTTGGGGAGAGAGAGACGGTCCTTTCTGTTTCTGTATCAGCACCATTCGTCTGTTAAACAGAATAACATTTTACTTGTAGTGAATTTAGACAAGAATATAAACTAAATAGATATCAATGTAAATAGATATGTTTAAAGTGAAATTTAAAATATGCATTAATACGCTTTTATTACTGGTGAAAGTGAATCTTCAGTGAGAGAGAAGAGTTTGCCATTCTGTACTTGAACTGCAGCAGTTGGAAGCACAAGGTCAGCATCACTGAGGCTTTTCAACTTGGGATTCCATCTCAGCGCCTCCTGTGATAAACGTGTCACTGGCTTTACTGGTCTTTGGCCTTTTGCATTTCTGAGTGCTGAACTGACTGACTGTGCGTAATAGAGTTGTGGAGATTTGATTGAACTATTGATGTCAATAATAAAGGACACTTTTATTGTTAAAGATCCTTGATTAAGTTCTGTATATTTGAAATTGTCTGCTCATCTGTTTTTAGACAATTCATGACATCTTCCTTTTTTCTTTAATTTTTATAACTGCATTGTACAGTTTTATTCCTTTTTTGTACATTATAAGTAAACATGTCTATCCCCATTACATTGTTCTTTTATTTCTATATAATCTATAGAAGTCGGCGTCCTGCAGTTTTAATACTTCAGCTTCAGTATATTCTCTGTCTGTTTGTTAAATTAATCTTCTCTGTTTATTCTTTATTTCAATTCAACTGACTCATCATTATTGTTAATTGTAAATATTTCTTGACATGGCTGTACAATTTATACTGAATCGTTATTAATAAACTTTTGTTTTTGGCAGTGACAATACTTAGTGTTTAGTTTCATTTGTGCTGGCCCAGTCTTCTCGTGTATTAACACAACTAGAACTGAGAGATTTGAGCAGAGCCTCCACTTTTATCATCATGGACTACAAATGGCACACTGGACTTTACTGGACTCGCCGGTAATCCTACAGGATAACACAGCTTGGAAACTGAGCATCCTGATCAAGACTTTACTGTTCACTTACAAACACAGTCTACAACAATAAGGTTTTTACTTCTCTTTATTTACGAGTCACATTTTCAATAAAACTTGCATTTTTTAAGATAAATGGAGAGTCAGAACTGTTGAAGCTCAGTATTCATAAACCACGACTGATGGCTAGAAGCTCGTTATTCTGAGGTCCTGACATGAAGTCTGTGTGTCTTTGTTTATATTTATGGACCTAATATATCAGTATCGACCTACAACATACGAGAATAAAACAAATGCCTTACCAGAAATATCATTGACAAAATAAATTCCCAGTTGACTGAATAATTTAATGGCTATGACTTGACAGCCTCAGTGCAGTGTGTGCTAAACTGACCAGTAAAGTGGAGTCGTCTACAGCTGTACAGGTTATGTCAGGTCCGTCTGGTCAGTTCTACTGGAGTAGACACACTTGGTGGGCTCTTAATATGCCGTCTGCTTGGGTAGTCATATAGGATGATGTCCAGCTGAACTATCTGCCATCTCTAACTTGTCACCAGTCGTGATGCTGAAGCACATCAGTGCCTGCTGTACAGTTGGACTCCTGACCTCCTCCAGTCTCAGAGACCGTAAAGACAGGCTGATGTGTTCAGCACCCCACTAGGACCTGATGGAGTCAAATGGAGGCTCAATGAGATATGAACTACAAACAAACATCTGTCAAGTTTCAATCTCTAAATGTAACTGTTGTATAAGTAATATGTATTGATCCAGGCCTTTAATGACCTCTTGGGCACGGCCATCAGCAGTGTGTCTGTCTGCGGAGAGAGTGTCGACTTCATTGAGAGGTTTACTTACCTTGGCAGTGACATTCATGACTCTGGTGACTCTCCCTATGATGGCAGTAGACGGATTAAGAAAGCCTTTTTCCGGGGGTTTGGGTGGGGTCATGAGGCTATCTATACAAAAGGATGAAGGTCCAACTCTTTAGAATCCTGGTGCTTCCTGTCTTACTATATGGTTGAGGGACATGGACTCTACCCAGTGACCCGAGATGATGACTGGACTCCTTTGCTACTGTCTCTCTGGAAAATCCTTGGGTACCGTTGGTTTGACTTTGTGTCGAATGAGCCTTTGCTCATGGCGTCCCAAATGAGGCACATTATCTGCATTGTGAGGGAGAGCCAGTTACAGCACTTCAACCATGTGGTGCGTTTCCCTGAGGGTGATCCAGCTCGTAAGATCCTCATTGTTGGGGACCTGAGTGGCTGGACCAGGCCAAGGGATCACCCACCTAACACCTGGCTGTAGCAGATAGAGGGTGGGACTGGACCGCGTGTCTGCCTGGGCAGTCAATAAGCACTTAAGGATAATTCACATGTCCACCGTATGGTGGCAGCAGGGTTTTGAAGATTTTTATAATAACAAAAATAACTATTTCATGTACAGTAGTTGTAATTTGCTCAAAGCACAGTAAAAACTACCAAAAAACATTGTTTATATGTCCAAATCAAGAGTTGTCTGAAACTAAAACATTTATCAACAGATGCCAATACGTGTTGGATTTATGAACAAAATGGACTTACAAACAGACTTCTGGAATGGAACCAGTTTGTAAGTAGGAGATCAACTGTAATGGTTTACACAGCCTTAAATAATCTCACCCAGTCTGACATTTTGGAATGTCTGTCCCCTTACATTCCCAGTCATAACCTCAGATCTTCAAATGAAGGTCTACTTAGAATTTCAAGATCCAATCTGAAAAGAATTGGTGAGGTGGCCTTTTGTAGTTACACACCTAAAATTTAAAATACTTTACCATTAGAAATTCACCAGACTAATACTGCAGAACATTAAAAATAATGATAAAAACCCATTTTTTTAAAATGGCTTTTTCATAGCTACATTTTAGTTGTATCCCTATTAGTCTATATGGACACTGGATTATCATTTTCCTGTGGGATGTGCAGTTCCATACTACCATACTATTCTCTGCTGTCTTCTCCATTTCTTCTGTGGTGACGACGTGCTCCATCACCTCCTGATCAACATACTACATTGCCTCGTGTTTATGGATTGAATGGCGGGTGTCCCAGATGTCCACATGGCCATCGTCATCATCAAAATCTTCATGTGAAGCATGTAAACTATGAGGACTGATTTAGGTACAATGTTAGCTAGAATGCCTAGAGGCGGCCAGGCAGTATTTTGGCCTTGGATCCCCTGCAGATTATTTTCGGGAGGTTTTTTTTTTTGCTTTTTTTTTCTGTCCACTTGGTCATTCAACATTACCTTTTTCTTTGTTACATACTGTTATGGTGTATAAAATCTACATCTTATTCTGTATTATATTTTGCTCAATCCTAACAAGATGAATTCAGATGTAGGAGGCATTACAATAAAAAGGCATATCCTCTTCCTTATATCTCACTTTTATAACAGTTGTTCATAGCTTAGTGCTAATTTGGTATTACAGCCTGAGAAAGGAAGACTGACCTGACACCTTTGGAACATTCATGTGTTGTCAAACCACAGCATGAAACTTTATAATAAATATGCCTCATTTTGAAAGCAATGTCAGAAGAAGAGAAACAGTGACGACGGAAGAGCGACGTCAGAGAATAACACAAAGACACGTGTGATCAGTTTTCATCCGATTATCAGTTAACAGCATTTTCATGAACATCGACTGCTACATTAAACGCCGCCATGCGACTTTCATCCTTGACATAAAAAAAGCTTACTGAAAGGAGTCAGTTAAGACTATTTTATCCAGACTTTACTATCAATCTTATTTTCTATTACTTATTATTGTTCTTTAATAAATAGTAACTTGTTTTCATCTTTCTATGCTTTGTCTTAATGTCTAGAGTGATTGAAGTAATAAGGTAGATTTCTAAGAGCACCTGGAGATTTTGCCATTAGCTCTGTGCTGCAGGGTTTAAGGCTGAGAGTGAGGGCGCCACTCAATAGTAAGGACAGTACGAGAAGAAGGTATTCTTGGCTGATAAATGGCCCATAGTCAAGGATACTGAGTCTTTGTATATTTTAATATTTTCTTGGAGACCAAAAATATTATTTAGGTCTGAGGTCTAATTAAAACATCGTAAGTTGTTTGTGCTGATAATAAATAAGTCTCTTGATGTGCTGAGAGAGTGAGAAGTTGTGTTATACCAAAAGAATTTGTGTGGTTTTAAGTGCTGAAAGTTAGCCAACTGTGTGTGTGTCATTCGAAGGGCACTGTTGTGGTTAGGGTCAGGGCCGGATTTAGACTTGACAAGGCCCTAAGCTATTTGAGACATGGGGCCCTTTATAAGTCCAGATATTCTATGTAAGTGCCAAATATGATTTGTTTTGGGGACCCCAAGAAGGCAGGGGCCCTAAGCTATAGCTTGTGTAGCTTATACGTAAATCCTGCACTGGTTATGGTCTGAGTGTGTGTATCTATGTATGTGTCTGTTATTATTTAGGGTGTGGGAGTAGACCAATCCAATAACAAACTTGACAAAGAAAAGGGTAAACAGATAACAGATATACTGTATATTATTCCCTAATCTTGTTTATGTTTTATATTAACTTCCTTCTTATTAAATCTTGTAAAGCAGTTTGAGCTACATTGTTTGTATGAAAATGTGCTATATAATGAAATGTTGCTGTTGTATCCAAAAAGTTGTTTCTCCATGAAAACTGTTTGCCATATTCAGAACACCCCCATGGCTTCTCTCCTGCGTGAATTTTAATGTGCATCAGAAGAGCATTTCTGTGCCAGAATTGTTTACCACATTGAGAACAGCAATTCAGCTTCTCTCAGGTTTCATTCTTCCCAATTTGTATTTGATGTGCTTACCATCAAAACAAGAGTGAACTTCACTCTTTAGTCAGGACAGTCCCATTGTACTGCTTAACTTCACACTCTCTTAAGTATCCCATAAGGACTCAGTGTAGAAACTGCACTCTTTCTAATAAGGCTTCTTTTTGCAAGTCATAAGGAGTTATTGCAGTTTGTCAACATGGGCCTGAACATTTTTCTTTATCAGTTCTGTTCACCCTAAAACAACAGGCACTTTTCCCATTTTTGTTTTTCGGTCCACATTTCATTTGTCATATCTCAGACTGCATTTCTTGGTATTTTGTTTCTTTCTTGTCTCTCCATTCGTAGGACTAATTAGTCACTAGGAACTAATAGTTCTGTTATCCAGGATTTCTTATATCTGGTTTTCTGGCCTCTGTTTTTCGTCAGTCAGTATTTCTGTGCCACAAGTGACCTGCAACTCCTCATTTTCCATTTTGCGGTCTGAGTTGTGGTCCCAGTGTCTTTCTGGTGTTGGTAAATTGTACTTCTGGCAGAGTTTCAAGCGAATGAGCCTCGCCACTTTGTGGTGTTGTGCAGTGTAGAACACTTCAGCAATCAGTACCTTGATGTCAGCAATGAGATGTGTGACTATTTCCAGTTCTCTTTAGTAGAAGCAACAATTATGGATTTTTTTTTCTATTAATGATCTGAACCACCTTCTGTCTAAGCCACTTTTTTGTGCACCTATGATTAGGTGTTCACCTTTTGGTCTTGGATCGCCCCTCATAAGCCATGCATGAGTAAGTTCTGTTTCAACATTAGCCTGTTGGAGGGGGGCAGTGTATTTACCACGTTATTTCTTTTTTGTTTTCATCAAAATTTTGAGTTCTTTCTTCTGCTGCTTACCATTGTACTGTGCTCATTTGTGGAGAAGGTGGGGGACTTTCTGTTATTTTTTTTTCTCTCCTGTATGAATTCTTTGGTGGCTCTGAAGATTCCTTTTCTGTGAAAACTTTTTTCCACATTCAGAACAGTCATATGGCTTCTCTTCTGCGTGAATTCTTTGGTGGCTCTTAAGACGGCTTCTCTGTGAAAACTGTTTGCCACATTCAGAGCAGCAATACGGCTTCTCTCCTGAGTGAGTTTTAATGTGTATCTGAAAATTACTACTGTAAGAGAAATGTTTACCACATTCAGAGCAGCAATATGGCTTCTCACCCGTGTGAATTCTTTGGTGGCTCTGAAGGATGCTTCTCCGTGAAAACTTTTTGCCACATTCAGAACAGCAATATTGCTTCTCTCCTGCGTGAATTATTTTGTGGCGCTGAAAACTGCTTCTATCTGAAAATTGTTTACCACATTCAGAACAGTCATACGGCTTCTCTCCTGTGTGGATTCTTTGGTGGATCTGAAGACTACTTCTTAGTGAAAACTGTTTACCACATTCAGAACAGTCATACGGCTTCCTCTCCTGTGTGAAGTCTTTGGTGCCTTTGAAGATTACATCTTATTGTAAACTGTTTGCCACATTCAGAACAGCAGTGAAGTTTGATTCCTGAATAAAGTTTAAAAGAAAAAAAAATTTAGTTATTAAACCACTGCTTTCATACTGACATTATCTTACAACATTAAATAAATATTGGCTTAATTTATGAACAAACTTTGATAAGCAATCGTATGACTTAAGTAGTAAGTGAACAGAGACTCAACTTGTTCACTTTTTTCATTTGTATTGCAACTACTCATCACATGAGCACAATTATAGGAGCCAAGAAGTGAAAATAGTAAAATAAAAAGATCACGTGATAGGCACAATTAACAAGACTATAATTGATTTTTTTTAACTACATTACAGAATGGCATCATTTTGTCATCATATTCTTGAAATATTATAACATTATATGCAGTGCAACCGGAAAGTATTCACAGACTTTTTCCACATTTTGTTATTTTACAGCCTTATTCCACCCTCTGAATTCTACACACAACACCCCATAATGACAACGTGAAAAAAGTTTACTTGAGGTTTTTGCAAATTTATCTATACTAATAAAAGGCAAAGCCCTCCCTCCCTCCCTCACTCCCTCACTCACTCACTTCCCGTGTGGGTGGAAGGCTGAAATTTGGCAGGTTCATTCCTTAAAGCTTCCTTACAAAAGCTGGGAAGGTTTTATATCAAAATTCTACGCGTAATGGTCATAACGGGAAGCAGTTTTTCTCCATTTACTGTAATGGAGATGAGCTTCAACGCCGTGGGGGCGGAGTTTCGTGTGACATCATCACGCCTCCCACGTAATCACGCAGTACATAGAAAACCAGGAAGACCTCCAAAAAGCGCTTAAGAAAACATGCATTATATAATTGAGAAGGCAGCGAAACAATAAGAAGCGAGCGAGTGACATATACAACCATATTCATGAGTTCTGCTACTTCGTAAACAAAGCACGATGTAAACCTACACTTTAAATTAAGTTCATAGACAGGCTGCCGCTGGCGTTTGTAATTTAGTGCCTGCCCATATAAGGCCGTCCGTCAGCGGCAATCCAATAGCAAACTCCCACTAAATATTCACGGGTGAAGGACTGTGCTTATGGAGAGGAAGATGAGATGGTCAGGGTGGTGTTTGACACAAACTCAGCGAAACTGCGAGAGAAAGTTTTAAGTGCCAGGACTAAGGTAACATTAAATACAGCCATGGACATAGCAGGAGATGGCACCAGCACAGCTGGGAACCTTCGATGCATGTACACCGAGCTGCTCACGTGAACTGACGCAGTGCACAGATAAAAAGCCACAGTTCCAAAAGGCTGAACAAAACCGAATTACACAATTGAAAAGGCAGCAAAAATATGAAGCGTCTCATACATACAAGCATATTCATAAATCCAACTACTGCGGAAACAAAGCACACGTTGGAAAAAGTCAATGTCCCGCTAAAGGAAGACAGTGTAAAAAACCCGTGCATGCAGTGTGTCAGGTCTCAGATAAAGAAGAAGATGAGCTGTTTATTGATGCAGTAAGAAGCGAATCGATGAATGAAACCTGTCATCTTTACAGCGATTGACAAACACGGAATGTAACTTGAACACAACACATCCTACAAATACGAACCTGATTGAAAGAAATAATGATAATCAAATCCTTGATGACAGCAACACTCACAAAACAAATACTGTATATTGACAGTCATGTTACGTTATTTTTAAAATGTTCCCTTTTCTTTTTCTAGCTTTTTAACACACTACTTCTCGCTGTATATATATATATATATATATATATATATATATATATATATATATATATATATATATATATATATATATATATATATATATATATATATATATATATATATATATATATATAACCCGATCTACATACTCGAATAATGGATACTTTATTAGCCATCAATGATTGTTTTGGTAAAGCCATACTCAGTGTATTCATTAGATGAGCGGTAAAAAGTAAGGCGAGGGAGGATGACTTATTGAGGCATGCAGGCTGTAGTCGCGTCAACTCTATCTGAATTGCGATCACATTTGAAAAATATATCTTTTCAAGTTCTATTTAGTCCATATGTGTCAAGCTCAAGGGTCGCGGGCCACATCCGGCTCGGCGTGTAATTATATCCGGTCCGCGAGATCATTTTATATACTGTATTATTGTTATTAAAGCCCGGTATATGAAGCGCTGGTAACACAATAAACTACAGATCCCATAATGCAGCGCTTCAGCTGCCTTGCGAACACTTACCGTTAATCAAGTCTAGCTTATGATGCTGCAAGTTATTGCGAAGCTAGCTCACGATGCTGAAGAGAAAAGTTGATTCTGAAAATAGAGCCTTTAAAAACCGATGGGAGGCTGAGTATATGTTTACTGAACCCGTGTGTCTCATTTGTGGAGCTAATGTGGCTGTAATTACAGAATTTAATCTAAGGCGGCACTATAAAACAAAACATCAGGGTAACCTGAAAGACCTGAATGCAATGCAGAAGATACAGAAAGCAGAAGAATTAAATAAGAATCTGACACTTCAGCGGACGTTTTTACCGTGCACAATCACAAAGTGATTTCAAGTGAAGCTGCTTTTATGGGAGACACAACCACTTGCCCCACTTTCCCTGTTACCAAGTAATGTTAAACCAAGTCGTCACTACGGTGTTCCCAAATCGCACTTTGCTGATAAACTGCGCACTGAGTTTGCACGGCGCTTTGGTGACTTTGAAGAACAAAAAGTCCGTCTACATGCGGCTCGAACCTTGTGCATGTTTGGTAGCACATATCTGTGTGAGAAGCTCTTCTCAGTGATAAAGACTAACAAAACAGCACACAGGAGTCGCCTCACTGATGAGCACCTGCAATCCATCCTGAGAATCTCCACAACACAGAACCTCACACCAAACAGAAACGAACTTGTGGCCAAAAAAAGATGCCAGGCGTCCAGCTCTAAAATGACATATGAGCAAAGACAACTGAATGATTTGATTTGTTATTGCTGAAAGGAACACATTTTATTTATATTTCCAGGTTTTGTTATGCAGCATGTTCATATTTGAATTTGTATAATTTTGACAGGATATATTTTTATGGAGAGCAAAATCTTTTGGGATATTTAAAATCTAAGTTTATTTTTTATAAAATATAAAATTACATAAGAGTAAAGAAATTTGAATGTTTGTTCTTTTAATGTTTACTTTATTTCTAACTTGTATAATTTAGACAGGATATATTTTTATGGAGAGCAAAATATTATAAGTTGTTTAAGGTTTGAGTTGATTTATTCAGGAATAATATTCCTGTCTGTTTTACCATTCCTACCAAAGATATTTCTGTCGACTAAATAAAAATTCCTTCTATTTAAAATTTAAATAGAACTTGAACAAATCGATAGTTCATAATATCCGCAGACTTGCATGTAAGAGCGGGTGTCATCCGTTTTAACAAACAGCGTATTGCACTGATCTGAAATAGCTGTGTGTGTATATATGTAGATATGTATGTATATGTATATATATGTTTATATATGTGTGTGTATGTATGTATGTATATATATATATATATATATATATATATATATATATATATATATATATATATGTATTTGTGTGTATATATGTGTGTGTATGTATGTGTGTATATGTATAGATATGTATATATATATATATGTTGTGTGTGTGTGTAAATATATATATATATATATATATATGACAACAACACTCATCACTCACAACAGTGACAAAACAATTACATTGACAATCATGTTACGTTATTTTCAAAATGTTTCCTTTTCTTTTTCATTGCTTCTTTAACACACTACTTCTCCGCTGCCAAGCGCGGGTATTTTGCTAGTTAAAAATAAAACTGAGAAATCACATGTACATAAGTATTCACAGCTTTTGCTCAATAATTTGTCGATGCACCTTTGGCAGCAATTCCAGCCTCAAGTCTTTTTGAATATGATGCCACAAGCTTGGCACACCTATCCTTGGCCAGTTTCGCCCATTCCTCTTTGCAGCACCTCTCAAGCTCCATCAGGTTGGATGGGAAACGTCGGTGCACAGACATTTTAAGATCTCTCCAGAGATGTTCAATCAGATTCAAGTCTGGGCTCTGGCTGGGCCACTCAAGGACATTCACAGAGTTGTCCTGAAGCCACTCCTTTGATATCTTGGCTGTGTGCTTAGGGTCGGTGTCCTGCTGAAAGAAACCATTGCCCCAGTCTGAGGTCAAGAGCGCTCTGGAGCAGGTTTTCATCTAGGATGTCTCTGTACATTGCTGCAGTCATCTTTCCCTTTATCCTGACTAGTCTCCCAGTTCCTGCCACTGAGAAACCATCCCCACAGCATGATGCTGCCACCACCATGCTTCACTGTAGGGATGGTATTGGCCTGATGATGAGCGGTGCCTGGTTTCCTCCAAACGGACACCTGGCATTCACACCAAAGAGTTCAATCTTTGTCTCATCAGACCAGAGAATTTTTTTCT
>NC_053161.1:179581454-179608954 GCF_016835505.1 Polypterus senegalus
AGAAAAGGAAACATTTTAATAATAACGTAACATGATTGACATTGTCATGAGTGTTGCTGTCATATATATGCCTGCCTAAATAAGTCACCCTCGCTTTGCTCTTACTTTATTTACCGTTCATTTAATCATGGCTAGTGGCGGAAAAATTATAAAATGGAAGGACCAAAACAATTATTGATGGCGAATCGATTATTCATAAAGCTTGAATTGGTGATGTTTTTCTGTGTTAACCTCATATTTTTCAGACTTCTTCTCAAACTAAGGTGGTGCGAGGGTAAAATGAATCGGGATGCGCTGATCAATGTAATCGTGTGTACCAGGAAATCATGCATTGACAAAAGCTCCCCTTTGCTTGTAATGCAAAGTGTGATTAAATGCATTATTTTTAACGCGTTATGGAGCACATGCATCAAAGCTTCTCAGCTGTGCTTGTGCTAAGAAAAGGAAAGATTTTAAAAATAACGTAACACGATTGTCAATGTGACCTTTTGTAAGTAGTGCCTGGAGGATTCAGTGTGGAGAAACTCGAGAGACAGCGTGTATATTAACTTGTGGATTTTTCTGTGAGTATTTGGTGCAGTCTGACGAAGTTGCTTCGAAAGACGGCATTAGCCGAGCTCAGCTCAGAGCGAAATGAGATGAATGGGAGGGAGATGATGACGTGACTCCCCACCCGCCTTAACTGTCAATCCCCACAAACACAGTCTCGAATTTGCATAAGCACACCCCTTCACCTACAATTTTAACTTAGTTACAAAGTGATCAAAACTCTCGTTTATATCCTGCGTCCTCTCATTAAACTTGTATCCCGCATTACCTGTGGGCATGTGAAACGCCAGCGTAGCCTGTCTATGAACTTAATTTAAAGTTTAGGTTTACACCTTGCTTTCTTTCGAGGCAGCAACACTCATGAATATGGTAGTATATGTCACTTCGCCGCTTCTTATTGTTTTAGCTGCCTTCTCAATTATATAATGCATGTTTTCTTAAGCGCTTTTGGAGGTCTTCCTGGTTTTCTACGCACGCGTTGACAATCAGTTCACGTGATTACGTGGGGCGTGATGATGTCACACGAAACTCCGCCCCCCGTCATTCCAGCTCAACTCCATTACAGTTAATGGAGAAAAATACCTTCCAGTTATGACCATTAGGTAGAATTTCAAAATGAAACCTGCCCAACTTTTGTAAGTAAGCTGTAAGGAATGAGCCTGCCAAATTTCAGCCTTCTACCTACACGGGAAGTTGGAGAATTAGTGATGAGTCAGTGAGTGAGTGAGTGAGTGAGTGAGTGAGGGCTTTGCCTTTTATTAGTATATATATATATACATATATATATATATATATATATATATATATATATACTAGCAAAATACCAGCGCTTGCGAGAAGTAGTGTGTTAAAGAAGCAATGAAAAGAAAAGGAAACATTTTGAAAATAGCGTAACATGATTGTCAATGTAATTGTTTTGTCACTGTTGTGAGTGATGAGTGTTGTCATATATATATATATATATATATATATATATATATATATATATACACACACACACACAAACATATATATATACATATATATACATATACATATATACACATACATATACATACACACATACATACATACACATATATACATATACATACATATCTACATATATACACACACAGCTATTTCAGTATCAGTGCAATACACTGCTTGTTAAAACGGATAACTCCCGCTCTTACGTGCAAGTCTGCGTGGATATTATGAACTATCGTATTTGTTCAAGTTCTATTTAAATTTTAAATAGAAGGAATTTTTATTTAGTCGACAGAAATATCTTTGGTAGGAATGGTAAAACAGACAGGAATATTATTCCTGAATAAATCAACTCAAACCTTAAACAACTTATAATATTTTGCTCTCCATAAAAATATATCCTGTCTAAATTATACAAGTTAGAAATAAAGTAAACATTAAAAGAACAAACATTCAAATTTCTTTACTCTTATGTAATTTTATATAAAAATAAACTTAGATTTTAAATATCCCAAAAGATTTTGCTCTCCATAAAAATATATCCTGTCAAAATTATACAAATTCAAATATGAACATGCTGCATAACAAAACCTGGAAATATAAATAAAATGTGTTCCTTTCAGCAATAACAAATCAAATCATTCAGTTGTCTTTGCTCATATGTCATTTTAGAGCTGGACGCCTGGCATCTTTTTGGCACAAGTTCGTTTCTGTTTGGTGTGAGGTTCTGTGTTGTGGAGATTCTCAGGATGGATTGCAGGTGCTCATCAGTGAGGCGACTCCTGTGTGCTGTTTTGTTAGTCTTTATCACTGAGAAGAGCTTCTCACACAGATATGTGCTACCAAACATGCACAAGGTTCGAGCCGCATGTAGACGGACTTTTTGTTCTTCAAAGTCACCAAAGCGCCGTGCAAACTCAGTCGCTCAGTTTATCAGCAAAGTGCGATTTGGGAACACCGTAGTGACGACTTGGTTTAACATTACTTGGCAACAGGGAAAGTGGGGCAAATTGCACTGGTGCATTTGTGTCTCCCATAAAAGCAGCTTCACTTGAAATCACTTTGTGATTGTGCACGGGTAAAAACGTCCGCTGAAGTGTCAGATTCTTATTTAATTCTTCTGCTTTCTGTATCTTCTGCATTGCATTCAGGTTACCCTGATGTTTTGTCTCATAGTGCCGTCTTAGATTAAATTCTGTAATTACAGCCACATTAGCTCCACAAATGAGACACACGGGTTCAGTAAACATATACTCAGCCTCCCATCGGTTTTAAAGGCTCTATTTTCAGAATCAACTTTTCTCTTCAGCATCGTGTGAGCTAGCCGCAATAACTTGCAGCATCATAAGCTAGACTTGATTAACGGTAAGTGTTGGCAAGGCAGCTGAAGCGCTGCATTATGGGATCTGTAGTTTATTGTGTTACCAGCGCTTCATATACCGGGCCATTAATAACAATAATACAGTATATAAAATGATCTCGGGGCGGATATAATTACGCCGGGCGGATGTGGCCCGCTGCCCTTGAGTTTGACACATATGGACTAAATAGAACTTGAAAAGATATATTTTTCAAATGTGATCGCGCAATTCAGATAGAGTTGACCGCACTACAGCCTGCATGCCTCAATAAGTCATCCTCCCTCGCTCTTACTTTTTACCGTTCATCTAATGAATACACTGAGTATGGCTTTACCAAAACAATCATTGATGGCGAATAAAGTATCCATTATTATGTAGTATGTAGATATATATATATATATATATATATATATATATACCCAGCGTAGCTGAGAAGTAGTGTGTTAAAAAGCTAGAAAAGAAAAGGGAACATTTTAAAAATAGCGTAACATGACTGTCAATATACAGTATTTGTTTTGTGAGTGTTACTGAGTGTTGCTGTCATCAAGGATTTGATTATCATTATTTCTTTCAATCAGGTTCGTATTTGTAGGATGTGTTGTGTTCAAGTTACATTCCGTGTTTGTCAATCGTTGTAAAGATGACAGGTTTCATTCATCGATTCGTTTCTTACTGCATCAATAAACAGCTCGTCTTCTTCTTTATCTGAGACCTGACACACTGCATGCACGGGTTTTTTACACTGTCTTCCTTTAGCGGGACATTGACTTTTCCAACGTGTGCTTTGTTTCCGCAGTAGTTGGATTTATGAATATGCTTGTATGTATCAGGCGCTTCATATTTTTGCTGCCTTTTCAATTGTGTAATTCGGTTTTGTTCAGCTCTTTGGAACTGTTGCTTTTATCTGTGCACTCGCGCCAGTTCACGTGAGCCACTCGGTGTACATGCATCGAAGGTTCCCAGCTGTGCTGGTGCCATCTCGTGCTATGTCCATGGCTGTATTTAATGTTACCTTAGTCCTGGCACTTAAAACTCTCTCTCGCAGTTTACTGAGTTTGTGTCAAACACCACCCTGACCATCTCATCTTCCTCTCCATAAGCACAGTCCTTCACCCGTGAATATTTACCCGTGGCAGTTTGCTATTGGATTGCCGCTGACGGACGGCCTTATATGGGCAGGCACTAAATTACAAGCGCCAGCGCAGCCTGTCTATGAACTTAATTTAAAGTGTAGGTTTACATCTTGCTTTGTTTACGAAGTAGCAGAACTCATGAATATGGTTGTATATGTCACTCGCTCGCTTCTTATTGTTTCCCTGCCTTCTCAATTATATAATGCATGTTTCCTTCAGCGCTTTTTTGAGGTCTTCCTGGTTTTCTATGTACTGCGTGATTACGGGAGGCGTGATGATGTCACGAAACTCCGCCCCGGCGTTGAAGCTCATCTCCATTACAGTAAATGGAGAAAAACTGCTTCCAGTTATGACCATTACGCATAGAATTTCGATATAAAACCTGCCCAACTTTTGTAAGGAAGCTATAAGGAATGAACCTGCCAAATTTCAGCCTTCCACCCACACGGGAAGTTGGAGAATTAGTGATGAGTCAGTGAGTGAGTCAGTGAGTGAGTGAGTGAGTGAGTGAGTGAGGGCTTTGCCTTTTATTAGTATAGATTTAAGCCAACAATCCATTTTGGGCCTGTGCATGCTGAAGCCTCCTGTTGAGTTTGGAATCAGGCTGCCTGGGTTGAGACCTGTCTAAAGATAGGCTAGTGAAGGTTCTAAGGCCTCATTTATAAAGCTTGCATACACATAAAACTGGACTCGAAACATGCATATACAACCTCCCATACAAATGTAATTTACAAATAAACTCGACAGGGGAACAAACATATTTACAGTAACTCTGACCCATATATACACAACATTTCAGAGAAACTGGGAAATGATGACATTCTTAATCAAGGAGGAAAAGGCAGCCAAACCAACTAAATGACAACTCGCAAGAATAATTCAGTTCACCAAGCCGTTTTTATAATGTGCGTTGATATGACAAACATGACAACTCAGAAATTAGAGCTATGATGTACATACTATATTTTAGTTCCCATTAAGAAAGCCAACGATACGTATTTGCACTGAAGAAATTCTACTTTGTCATCACTTTATATCTGCTAGTTGAGGTCACTTCTCAGGGAACTGGCAGGCACCTCAACAGTATCTCAGCCAAGCTTCACTCTATTGTGACTGCTGTGCTGGAAGCCATTAACTGACTGCTGCACTACACCTTATTTTTTGTACAGTGTAGGTATACACACATAACACAAGAAATGTTTTGCCAACACAAAAAGTCAATCTGCAGCTGTGTCCAGCTCTCCTAACACAACTGGAACACTTTACTGCACTCATATTGCAAAACGTACACCTAGCAAGATTTAAGCTGCTTATGTTAACCATAAGCAGTGACATTCCATTAATACAAAAGTCATCCAAGATGTGGCTGACAAATGTCACGTCTAAAGGGCCTCACTCAAACCACGATTCATTTATTTTGAGACAAAGTAGCTTTGACAGACGTGATGTTGCTTTACATGGTGAATTATGTGTTGGTAAAGTAACCTGCTGAACTCTCAGTGTTTCATATGACCTGACCTATTCATTATAACAGCAATCATGTGATTACATGTGTCAGGTGACAGTGGCTTCCTGCACAGATGGTTTTGCCCTAAACCTTTCCTGAACCCCGGAGCACAGAGGAGAGGAACTGTAACTACATATGTGATCATGTGATCTTTCACTCTCAGATGAAAAGCAAAGCCAGATATTCTTAAATGCAGGTGGTAGGGTCTCAAAGTGTCAGGAGGAAGAGGCTGATCTACCAGCCAATGAAGTTCTGCAGCATCCTGACTGCATAAAGAGGTGACAGATTAGCAAGGTCCATAGGTGAATATTTTCAGGGTGGCAATTAAAGGAGTGTTCATATATACATATTTAAAAAGTGACCATGACTTATTAAAAAGTAAATTTGTAGTAATGTGCATACATCTGATCACAAATCTGATTATGTTCTGAGCGTACACATTTTCCGTTTTTTATTTTGCGCTCAATTCCAAACAAGGTTTTATAAATGTCACCTCTAGTCTGGTGTGTGGGTCTATTGAATGCCTGAATCTCCATGTCAGCATGTGTGTGCCCACATTTCACAGTGGGTTGGAAGTAAAAGATCACTGCACACCATTGCTATCACCTCATTGTAGAATCACAGTTTAGGGCTTTTTTGCTTCTGCAGGACCAGGACAGGATGCCATCATCAATGTAGCACTGAATTAGAAATTGTTACAAAGAAATCTGATAGGAGATGTTATGATAGTGAAAGCTTGAGAGAAGTAAGGTAATGAAAAAGACAATCAGCTGAAACAAAAGAAGAAGTCAACAAGAGAAAGGCTTAAACAGAAGAAAGCTGGTGTTCCAGACCGGCCAATCAAAATGAAGAGTTTGGGAGTCGTTAGCTTTACCTGAAGTCAGCTGATCAATAAAGGAATCCCTGAGACATCAAGGAACTAAACCTTTGGAAATGAGGAATAGACAAGAAATTAAACCCTGAGTAGCATCTGCAGGGAATGTTTGTTGAAGGTCATTGCAGCTAAAGGAGGATCAGAAAGTTTCTAAAGACAGAGGGTCACAAACTTGACTGTTCCCATGTTTAAACAATGTTTTCAGGAATGACAAGGGTCTCATTGTTTTTATTAGTTTAAAACGACCGTGTTTGTCTGTTTTAGGGCTTAATTGAAGATCAGACCACAGAATTAGGAGGAATTATTGCAGAAATAAAAGAAATTCCAATGAGTTCACAAACTTTTTTTTTTTTTGGCCAAAGACAGTCTTAGAGTGTTTTGATAATGTTACAAACAATAATGGAAGATGTGCAGATACCTAAACCTGTAAAATGTAGAGAAATTTCTGTGTTTAACATAATTTGAACGTTTGCCTAAGTTTCTTTAAAAAAAAACACAAGACAGCACTTTCAGGCCCATAACCCTGACCCTAAAATGTACACCGAGTGTTATTTTTCACTTACTTGTTTCAGATGACGTCTTAGGTGGTGGTTGACCTTCCTCAGTTGTAGAAGATAAAACGTCTTCAAACCCCTTTGTGTCAGACTGTAATGATTCATATTGTACACCGACAGAAGACTCAGGTGATGAAGAGTATCTGCTATGAGAAGAGACTAACCCGGTCACTGCTCCATCTTGATCTCCATAATGAAGGTCATCTTCCTTGACACTCTCCATACTCCTACAGCTGTCCATCTCAGTGCTGATACACTCTTCCTCATCCTCCTCTTTAAGACTCACTGACCCCAGCTCACTGTCCTCTTCCTTAATGTCCAGACTCTCCTGTTTAGGGTGGACAGTCTCCCAATCACAGTCCTCCTCCTTAACATTTATGATCCTTAATTTTATGATATTCAGGTCAGCCTCACACGTCTCCTCTTTCAGATCCATTTAAACGTTACAGTAAGCGGCAGATTTTTCTCTCTCTGTGGAAAAAAAAAGGAATCGATTACATTAATACTGCATCATTCAGATCTAAAGACATTTGAGTTTTATAACATCCTGTTACTTGAAGCTGATGTCAAGTCAGACAGTAACTCATCACTGTTCATGTCATATTAGCTGTAAAATGAGTTTGGGAAAGAAAGAAGGGTCAAACAGGCTAGAAAAAGGAGGAGGCCATCTTGCACAGTTCTGTGTCAACTTTGATTGAATATTCAAAACTGTTAAGGTCCTGGAATTTTGTTAATAGTTAATGTTAAGGGATGTTTATACAAGTTAGGCCTCAGGATTATTTTAAAAAACAGGGGCATATAAAGGAGGAACTCAAAATCGCTGATCAACTTATCTAATGTGACATTGCCCCAACCTTGCAAAATCCAAAACCACTATTTAAGTCACAGCATTCATTTACATAATCTTAGCGAGATGGAGGCAGTTGGCGGTGTGTCCCTATAAAGACGGCCGCAAAATGCAAGACACCCAATGTCTGACTTCAACTAGTCTGTGACTCGCTAAGATAAATTTAAACAGGTTTGATTTTGTTTTTACTCTTAGGGGCAGACTGTGTGTACAGGAGAGCAGACAACCAGTGAATGTTTCCCTGAAGTAGAAGGCATAGAATTAAGTGAAGAGGAATAAGAAACTGCAGGTTTTGAACCAAACAAAAATAAGAGATGCTCCTCTTTCTGTAGTTTTGTGTTTCAAATAACAAAACAAAATGACAAAAAAATAAAATAAAGGAAGATGATTGCTGCTGAAGAGCTACAGCTGTTACCCCTTTGTACATTACAAGCGTCATCAGCAGCATGCTATTGGCTGTTATTGGTTGAGCACGACTCTGCTGAATGGTTGGCACAATTGTTTAAATTAACGTGGTCAGGTGATAAGATCAGCGACTGTGGTTGGCAAATCTGATATGCTGCAGGACAAAAATGTTCAAAACAACTTTGTCATTATCAACAACTTTGAAACAAGTTTCAAGTTTATCAGCTTCATCTTGTTTAAGAACACTATACACATCACAAATATTTTAGCAATTAACACATTAATAAACTATTAAACTGCAGCATCACCCAGTATTTTGAGATTAGCATGGTGGAAGCCTTGTGTGTCGCAGTCTTTCTTAACGCTCCACCCTGGTTGATAAGTTTGCTATTGGCAACCCTAAAAGGGGGGTCCAGAGTAACAGTAGTTCATTATTGACCTTCATGAATATTCTAATTAAATGAAAGTGGGTCTTGGCCAGAAGAGGGATTCCAGTCCTAACAGTGGTGTTCACCTAACAGTGGGGTGACCCACACAGCCTGGTTGGGTCTCTATGATAAGTCACATGTATAAGTAGCCAAATGGACATTAACTTCCACCTCACCACCGTGGTCCAGTGCAAAACAAACACAAATAGAAGTTGTTCGGGTACAGAAAGAAAACCAGAGTACCTGTACAAGGCAGGAGCCAACTATAGACCATCATAGGGTACACTCACATTCAAGTCCATGACCACACCAAGACAAGTTAGATTTGCCAGGCCACTAAACCTGAGCATCTTTAGAGAAGTGAACAAAATAAGAATAAAAGAGCAGACATGGAAACTGAATAGAGACTTAAAAACAGGCTGAGACTCAAATTCATGCTGACAGAACTGTGAGGCAGTAACACAAACCACAAATCTCTACTAACTTCTCCAATACTCACTAACAGACATTACTGGATTGGCTTTAGCACTGAAACATGACAGTTTGTCATATTTCATACAGGGGGAAAAAGTCACACATTTAAGTGTCCATTCAAGCAATGCATGTAAATGTCTGCATTGGGTTAAGCAGGTTTGAGGCCGTGTGTGTAAATACAGATACTGTTGTTCACAGCTCGTATTCTCTAAGACTCTTCTCCACGGTCATGGACTCCAGTTCGGTTTTCACTTTTACTTATCGGACTCCTCGCTATTCTTTTAAAGGCCGGCCGCTCACCACCTTCGCGACGGTCTTTGAACTGGACACCGCGGAGGAACAAAAGAGAAACAAAGGCAGAAATCAAACCGCCGTACGCGTGGAATGGCCGTCTCTCCGATGTCTGCGATTTGAGAAGGAATCGACAAAAGGAACAGATGGAGAGGAATGGACAGGCGCCAGCGATGTGACTGAGTGGTACGAATTAAAATTTGTGAGTCAGTCACGTGAAGTGAACCGCAGATACCAATGAAAAGAAACAGCACGCGGGTGGCCACAGGAGAATTCACTCGAGCAAAGTTCAGCGAGGGGTTAAAGAACACGACTCTCCGTCAAATCGCGCGCGGCGATTCTAATGAAGCGAATGAAAACTCACACATCCATAAAGTGCATCTCCAAAATCAATAGCACTTACTGTCTGCCTCTTAGCGATGGGATTGTTTCTGAACTCGTTCACACTTTTGCCTCACTCAGCAATAGTCCTGTGTCCGTAGCGTTTCACAAAGCGAGACAGTAGCTGTCGCGTTAGATGACGTCATCATGCGGCCAGCATAGGTGGAGAACCTATGGCGCAGATATCAATGACATCATTACGCTAGCGTGCCTCAAAATCACGTAACGGGCACCTTTGAAACAAGCCTCGAAGCGGTGCTTCGAAAGCTCGACACAGTGTTGAAACTTCAGTATCGAGCGGTCAATCACTACCCCACGGGACAGGTACGTACTTGCGCCATATACGAGAAGAAGGGGACGGGGCTGGCCAGTCAGTCGTCAGAGGCCATCATCGAAGTGCCCGCTCTGCTCTTCACATCCCCATGTTTAACTTTTTTTTAATGTCCGCACACTCCGCCCTGCTGCTTATTTCTACTTCGTGATTGTCCGCTGGCCGGCTTTCTTAAAAATTGAAGCTCGCTGCTGATCGGGGTGTCTTTAATCCGCGGTGCCTTCTTTGGGCATGAAACTTCGTTAGTGAAAGAATGTAAAATACCCCACCCACCATCCCGTGTCTCTTTGTTTTGCTAGCCGGTCGGTGGTGCCTGCGGACCCCGTTATGTGCTCTGTCAATTCACGTAAAATTTCGGTAAGAATTTGGAGAGAAGCGCGAGGCAACCGTTGATTTGTTACACACACGAAATAAAATCAATGATGAGATGTAATTGTTGACATGAATGTAAATATGCTCTCATTTGTAGACTTTGTATAAATATATGTAAATAACTTTTTGGTGGTGACCAAAAGGTGGCAGTAGTGAGCTAAGTTTAATAAAGTTTTTCAAGAGTTTTTGTATACCTGAGACTGAACGCTTCCCGTGTGTGTTTCATTCCTCCAGGATTATATATATATTCGGTCTAGTATTATTACTTTACACGCCAGAACTGCTGTGGCATTAGTTTCTGCTAACAGGTTATGCGCCCAGAGTATTTCTTTTACTCGCCGAAAGAAACATCGCAACGTACCGCGTGTCCGGTGAGAGTTTGTGTGATATACTAGAACCATGAGTAGACGGGTCGCCGAGTCAAGTAGTCGATGGTCTCGGCTAATTTTTGATGGAGATGAAAAGAACTATGAGCTGTGGGAGACAACATTTTTCAGCCATCTTCGGTTGCAAGGTCTAAAAGATACAATTTTAAAAGAGCCCGCAGCCGACGAAGACGATGCCGAGGAGAAAAATGCGGAGGCATATGCAGAATTAATCCAGTTCCTCGATGATAAGAGTTTATCGCTGGTGATGCGTGAAGCAGCGGACGATGGACGAAAAGCGTTAAAGGTTCTGAGAGACTATTATGCAGGTAAAGGAAAGCCACGTGTAATTCGCCTGTACACAGAACTGACCTCGCTCCGAAAGTTAAGTAGCGAAAGTGTGACTGATTATGTCATACGTGCGGAGACGGCCGTCACGGCATTAAGAAATGCAGGCGAATCATTGAGCGATGGACTATTAGTAGCAATGGTTTTAAAGGGACTGCCAGAAACATTCAAACCATTCGCGATCCATATTACGCAAAGTGAAGTGACAATTCCTTTTGCGGAATTTAAAACTAAATTACGGAGTTAAGAAGACACTGAAAAGATGCGCGCCACAATGTCTGACGACAACGTGATGAAAGCGCGAATGCAACCAAGTGCGAAACCGGCTTCGGTGAGTACGAGTGACCGGGGAACCGAGAGTACGGATATAGTGTGTTTCAAATGTGGTCTAAAAGGTCACAAGGCAAAACCATGTCAGCGCAAACAATGGTGGAGCTGGTGTAAAAACTCCACACACCGAGACGGAAACAGCGACGCGACAACGTGAGACAAGTTTCAGAGGAGATGAGCGGCAAGGAATATGCATTCTGAATGAGCGACAGAAGCGCGGGGGTCCAACCAAGACACATGAATATGACTGGTCTGATGGTCGATACCGGGGCAACCTCACATATCGTCACGGATATAACACGTTCGACGATAGTTTCCAAGCCGAGACGCACTGTGTAGAGCTGGCCAATGGCACGAGGTGCCATGGAGTCGCGGAGCGCAGAGGTGATGCAGAGCTCTGTTTGATGGACAGCGCCACACCACGACGTTGAGACAGGCGTTGTACATCCCCTCCTACCCGCAGGATATCTTTTCTGTGAAAGCAGCTACTTCCAACGGAGCAACTATTATCTTTAAGCAAGGAAAAGACATCCTCCAACACAGAGACAGTGCAAAATTCCACATTCATGAGCATAATAGACCACACTATTTACAAACAGTAAATGATAAATGTGATGATCAATGTAAGGGCTGTCATGACATGCAGACATGGCATGATATTTTGGGGCATTGTAATTATGATGATATTCAGAAATTGCAGGGAGTTGTTAATGGTATGACAATCAAAGGTAAACCAGACAAATCAGTACTTCACTGTGAGGTGTGTATCCAGGGAAAATTTGTCCAGACACATAACAGGGAGCCAGATGTAAGAGCCAAAACAGCTCTTGAGTTGGTGCACACCGACCTTGCTGGACCAATAGACCCAGAGTCTAGAGATGGGTACAGATTTGCATTATCGTTCACTGACGATTTTTCCAGTATGATTTTTGTGTACTTTTTGAGAAATAAGAGTGACACAACATCTGCAACAGAAAACTTTCTTGCTGATACTGCCCCATATGGGCACATTAAATGCCTTAGATCAGACAACGGCACAGAATTCACAGGGAAGAATTACCGGGCACTACTCAGCAAAAGTAGGGTTAGACATGAGACCTCAGCTCCATACTCTCCCCATCAGAATGGTACTGCTGAGAGGAATTGGTGGACATTGTTTGACATGGCAAGGTGTATGCTGATAGAGAGTGAATTACCAAAAGATTTGTGGACATATGCAGTACAGACGGCAGCTGTAATAAGAAACGGATGTTTCAACAGGCGTACAGAACAAACACCTTAATTTATGCTGACAGGAAGGCGCCCTGACCTCTCTAGGATGCAAAAGTTTGGGTCAGTTTGTTATGCCTATAAACAGGACAAGAGAAAGCTTGATTCAAAATGTGAGAAGGGAATGTTTGTTGGATACGACAAAAATAGTCCGCCTTACATGGTTTACTATCCTGAAAATGGGAAGGTGCAGAAGCACAGTTTAGTAAAATTCGTGACTAAGACTATTCTAGAGCGGGAAACTCAGACTGACATTGATGATTTGGAAATGTCGAACAGAGTTAGCAAGACCAGGCAAAACACTGGTGTGAGTTCTGGGCACGTCCAGGATCAGGTTCCAGTAGATAGTCCTGAGGCAACAGACCAAACACAGACAGATGATGCTGTTAGTGAGTCCAAGCAATACCCCTCCCGAGTAAGAAAGAGACCTGCTTATTTAAATGATTATGTATTGGGAGAAGAGTGTGATGACCAAGTTCTGTCTAACATTGATTTCTGCTGCTACAGAGTGATGTGTAATGTACCCCTCTCATTCAGGGAAGCTGTTCATTCACCAAACTCAAAGGAGTGGTGTAATGCAATGGATGAAGAAATGCAATCCCTGAAAGATAATGACACATTTACCCTAACCAGCTTACCTGAGGGTAAGAAAGCAGTGGGGGGGTAGATGGGTGTATACAGTTAAGAAAGACGTTGATGGGTCTGACAAATTCAAAGCACGATTTGTGGCCAAGGCATATAGTCAAAAAATGGGAATTGACTACGAGGAGACGTTCTCTCCTACTGTCAATATAACCAGCATCAGAGTGCTAATGCAGAAAGCAGTACAGGAAAACCTAATCTTACATTAGATGGATGTAAAAACTGCTTATTTACATGCACCAATAGATTGTGAGATCTACATTGAACAGCCAGTTATGAGGTCAAATGTGGCACAAATATGAAGCTGGTGTATAAATTGAAAAAGTCATTGTATGGACTAAAACAATCGGGCAGAAATTGGAACAAAATGTTGCATGAGTATCTGACTGAGAACGGGTTTGTGCAGAACCCGGCTGATCATTGTGTTTATACAAAGGAAACAGGAATTGAGAAAGTGATCATGATTGTGTGGGTGGATGACTTGATTATTGCTGCCAGTGATGAAAACGCATTGAATGTAGTAAAGGAAATGCTCACTGAAAAATTTTAAATGAAAGACATGGGTAAGCTGAAACATTTTGTTGGTATTGATTTTGAGCAAGACAATGGATGTGTGAAAATGTCACAAAAGAGGTATGTGGAAAAAATCTTGGAAAGATTTGATATGCAACACTGTAAGCCAAGAATGACACCCTGTGATGCAGGATGTCAGGAAATACAGAGAGGCTGTAGGCAGCCTTATCTACCTCACTACATGTACAAGACCTGATCTCAGTTTTATTGTTAGTAAACTGTCTCAGTACTTTACTAAGCCAACAGAGGAACAGTGGTGTACAGTTAAACATGTACTGAGATATTTAAAAGGCACATCTGAGAAAGAACTGTGTTACAGGAAATGTGACGATGATAAACTGAGACTATATGCATACAGTGATGCGGACTGGGCGGCTGATGTAGTCGACAGGCGCAGTACGACTGGTTTTTGCGTGAGTCTTAATGAGAATGGTCCTTTGATTTTGTGGAGAACCAAAAGGCAACAAACTGTTGCACTGTCCACTTTTGAGGTAGAATATATGGCTTTAGCTGCAACTGCACAGGAATGCCTGTACCTAATGCAGCTATTAGAAGGCATTGATGAGCACCAGAATGAACCACCTATAATACAGTATATGAGGACAACCAGGGTGCGATTGCACTGACAAAGAATCCTGTGAGCAGACAGAGATGCAAACATGTGGACATAAAATATCATTTTGTTAGGTCTTCATTGAATGATGAAAAAATATGTTTGGTCTATTGCCCAACAGAACAAATGGTGGCAGATGTATTGACAAAGCCTGTGACAACATTTAAGTTGATTAAATTTGCCTCATTTATGTTTGGAGATTAAAGGTACACAGAAGATTGTACTTGATGTAAATACAAGTTAATTTTTCTTTTCTGATGATGGTCACGATATGAGAGCAAGTGGGGGTGTTGACATGAATGTAAATATGCTCTCATTTGTAGGCTTTGTATAAATATATGTAAATGACTTTTTGGTGGTGACCAAAGGGTGGCAGTCGTGAGCTAAGTTTGTTAATAAAGTTTTTCAAGAGTTTTTGTATACCTGAGACTGAACGCTTTCCGTGTGTTTCATTCCTCCAGAATTATATATATATATATATATATATATATATATTCAGTCTAGTATTATTACTTTACACGCCAGAACTGCTGTGGCATTAGTTTCTGCTAACAGGTTATGGGCCCAGAGTATTTGTTTTACTCGCCGAAAGAAACATCGCAACGTACCGCGTGTCCGGTGAGAGTTTGTGTGATATACTAGAACCATGAGTAGACGGGTCGCCGAGTCAAGTAGTCGATGGTCTCGGCTAATTTTTGATGGAGATGAAAAGAACTATGAGCTGTGGGAGACAACATTTTTCAGCCATCTTCGGTTGCAAGGTCTAAAAGATACAATTTTAAAAGAGCCCGCAGCCGACGAAGACGATGCCGAGGAGAAAAATGCGGAGGCATATGCAGAATTAATCCAGTTCCTCGATGATAAGAGTTTATCGCTGGTGATGCGTGAAGCAGCGGACGACTGACGAAAAACGTTAAAGATTCTGAGAGACTATTATGCAGGTAAAGGAAAGCCACGTGTAATTCGCCTGTACACAGAACACAGAGTTTTTGTATACCTGAGACTGAACGCTAACCGTGTGTTTCATTCCTCCAGAATTATATATATATATATATATATATATATATATATATATATATATATATATATATATATATATATTCGGTCTAGTATTATTACTTTACACGCCAGAACTGCTGTGGCATTAGTTTCTGCTAACAGTAATGTTCATCAAAATACTGAGCAACCTAAAACATGACGTGGCTCTCGACTATGCAAATAAAATTCGATCACAAGGATGTCATTTCTGGTTAACTGGGTTGTTCTTTCATATTTCATATTATTGACTAATGGTGAAAAGTCAGCGTTATTTCTCAGTTGTATCCGGCTGCTGATCGAAGATTCAGCCGTCCACCCTGTCGCTACCCGATCTGCATGCCAGCCGGATTCGTGCAATTGTATCCAGCTGCAGGTCGCAGACCCGGCCTTCCGCGCCTCCTGCCTTTCACACCACGCCCCCCGAGCATTCGCGTCCGTCCTCTGTCACATCGCTTTAGTTGAAAAACTAGTAACGTTGGAAAATATGGAGGAATGTTTCGGACAAAATTAAATAAATAAAAGTACTGTGAAATGTGAGCATAAATAAATAAATGTTATGAAATAAGAGCCTAAATAATTAAATGTGTCACGAAATATGTTTTTCGTTGCTTATTTATTTATTTCATTTTGTCCGTAACATTCCTGCAAACCGTCATGAAATACGACTTGAAATAAAACTGTCGCCTTGTGATCGTCTTCTCCGATACACCATATAGATCTGCAATCTGTCGTACTTTTAAACCGCATAACAGAAGGTGTTCTATTGACTCAGCTGGAATGTCAAAGGATGGACGTCCAGAGCAGGGAACTGCATCACCTGAACTGGAGTGTAGTAGAGTCCGTTCTACTTGTTCTTCGATAATTTCAAAAATAGTTTAATCTAAACCGGAATCTAAAAGGGTCGCCAACATTGTAATTTCTTCCGATAAATCTTCAATTCACTCTCTGAAATACGTAATATCTTCGGCAGAATCCATTTCATCGGCAGTAGTAAGCATTTTTCTAATTAATTCTTGTGCTATCGATTCACCAATCAGTAACTAGAGGGCGTGTTAGAGCCCACCCTCTCAACTTTGACGAGTGAAAGTGACAGTTTTATTTCAAGCCGTATTTCATGACGGTTTGCAGGAATGTTAAGAACAAAATGAAATATAAATAAGCAACGAAAAACATATTTCGTGGCACATTTATTTATGCTCTCATTTCATGACAAATTTATTTATTAAGGCTTCATTTCATGATACATTTATTTATGCTCACATTTCACAATACTTTTTATTTGTTTATTTATTTATTTAATTTTGTCCGAAATAGTCCTCCATACTAAAAGACGATATTAATACGACTTCCCGCAATCACGAGGCAAGAATCAGAGTTTCTCTTTATGGTATTACCCTCGTATTTACTTTTAGAAACAAAAAAAAAAAAAAAACAGTTTTATAATTTGAGTCAGGATTCGATACAGTTAAAAGAAAGAGGACATAACACCACATTTTTAGATTAAGGAAACACCATTCTAAATATGAATGTGGTTGCTCTAACTGCTATTATTGTGAATTCTATCATACAAAATATTTGAAATTATTTTTATGGTACTTTTGTACTAAACGGCATGTCTGACATTATTTCTGGAACCTCGTTCAATAAAGGAAAATTCCGTTAATGACATTAATTTATTATATTACAAAATAAATGGTGATTAATAACACAACAAAGCAATCAACAGACATGTAAGAGGTCTAAACTTTCGAGTTCTCAGTAAAAGAAACTTTTGAAATTGTTTTTATTGAACACTTTTTTAAATGATCCAGCTTATTATACAGTTCATGGGTACCTTCATTTCCATTGTCTGTCTTGAATTGTGTTTTCTTAATTTTGTTCTACGCTGCTGCTATAATGTTAATACATTTCAAGTGGAGTTATTAAACTTTCAAACGTTTACCTGGTTTTTAATTTTAATGCATAATTATTCTCCGTGGTACTCAAACTTATAAGTATGTACTTCTCAAAAAAAGTGAAGCAAATCTCTTAAATTGCTTAATAGATATTACAGTATATTGTTTGTTTTTCTAAAGAAATTAAAAAATTTTGCATTATTGAAACTTGCACTTCCATAAACCGTCTTTATTTATTTTGGAACTGAACTAACAAATTTTAAACTTTAAAAATGTTTTGTTTGGGTCGATGCAATAATTACAAATCCATGTTTTAGTGATTTTAAATCCTTTAATTGCCATATACCATTTCTTGTATTAGGAATTTGTCATTTGTTGCATACCCCGACTTACTCTCCAAACGGAGATATACTTTTTTGTAAATAAGATAACTGTTATTGGGTCATCGGCCTCACTGCCTGCTCAGATTCATCTCTTCCCACAGTGTGTTCAGCTGTCTTTGACCACTTTGTGCCTGCGTGTCTCATCGTCTCTGTTGTTTGATTTGGTGCAATGCCTGAATCCTACAAATTGCCCCCCGAACAGCAGTGTCCCCTCTCGATTAGTTCAGGCGTTTTTGATTCTGTCAGACCAAGTATTATTACCTTGATAAATGTTAGCTTAATTCCTGGTTGTGTTCCTGCTGCCTTGAAACACGCTGTGGTGGAGAAACATATTATAAAAAACAAAATTAGGACCCTCTACTGTGTCAAGTTTCAAGCCAAAGTCTAAACTGCCTTTTTTATCTAAAGTCCTAGAAAAAGTTGTCCTAACTCAAACATTTCTGGATGAAAATAGTATTCTAGAAAAATTTCAATCCAGATACAGATGTTCTTACAGCACTGAAACATCCTTGTTAAAGGTTAACAGTGACCTCTTCCCAATTACTGATGCTGGTGATTCTGCTATTCTTGTACTGCTAGATCTTACCTCAGCTTTTGATGCCGTGGATCTTATGATTCTTATATCCTGCCTTGAACAGTTTGTAGTCATCCAAGGTAATGCCTTAAAATGGTTTAAATCTTATCTAAGAAATAGGAGCGTTTCTACTCATTTGGGTGAGTTCTCATCCTCTATAGCTCCTCTTACTTGTGGGTTCCATCCTTGGACCAGTTCTCTTTTTGATAGGCATGTTACCTTTAGGCCCCATTGTTAACAAGTATGGCTTCTCTATACTGATGACCCTTAAATATATTTGCCACTAAAATCAAAGCGAGAAAATACAGACCCTCCATGCGTGCTTGAATGACATTAAAACCTGGATGGCAATGAATCTTTTTAAACTAAATGACAATAAAACTGTGATCATGGTGTCCAAAAGTTACGAAAGTTTGAGTGTCCCTGGTGTTGCTCTTGGACCCCTTGCCGTATATCATAAAGCTTCAGTTAGCCCAGGTGTGATCTATGGCAGCTCATTCAAACTCGACAAACAGATAAATTGTGAGGTTAAATGAAGCTTTTACCAGCTGAGACTTTAAGGTAAAGACTTTTCTTTCTTTCAGTGATCTTGAAAAGGCCATCCAAGCTTTTACAACATCTCATTTGGACTATTGCTGTTCTTTGTATGTAGGTGTTGGTCAGGCCCTGTTACGACACCTACAACTATTCCACAACGTTGCTGTTCGCTTATTGAAGGCTCTCGTAAGTGTGGCCATATTTCACCAATACTGACCTCGCTTCATTGTCTTCTGGTCCATTTCAGAATTGATTTTAAAATTCTATTTCTTGTTTTTAAATGTTTAAATGGATCAGCCCCATCTTGCCTCTCAGAACCTCTTCACTTGTATGTGCCAACAAGAGCCCTGCGGTCTACCAGCCCGATGCTCTTAGTTGTGCTGAGGTCAAGGCTGAAGCAAAGGAGGAATCGGGTGTTTGCAGTGGCTGCTGCTTTTCTCTGGAATGGCTCACTTATTATATTAGGTTTGCTCCAACACCGGCCATTTTTAAGTCACCATTAAAGTCTTATTTCTTCATGCTGCCATTTGACCCTGCAAGAGGTCGACATTGTTTGTATATGTTGGCTCATGTACATTCATGATTAGAAATATGTATGTATGGGTATTTTGAGTTTCTTTTATGTAATGGTTGGTTATTCTTGCAGTTTTGTGCTGGGTACATACGGTATATTTGAACTGCTTCTTTTCTGGCTGCTGTTGTAAATGTGCTTTAAAAATAAAAATTGCCTTGCCCTTCTTTATAAAACATTATTTTAATACATAATACTAAGAAGTGCAGATCTGAGACGTTGGTTTGCAACATTTATCACAAAATTGTTAAAGCATATATAAAATATAGAACAAGAGTTGTAGGTTGTAATTGAACAATGAGGGACATGTATGTTTGTTACATTTTCTCACAAAACATAGTCATTTTCCTTTTTCCTCTCGCGTTATCTAAAAGCAGATGCAAGTCTTCCATATGTGAAAAAAATATGTCTAAAGACATATTCTTTCTCTTCTTCTCAAAATTCAAATAGCAAATCAAATTTCTGAAGGGCCTCCTCAATGTCGTCTTTCTCCATTGACCGTAATGAAGGGAGTGAGATGTGCTGCCTGAACACAGAAATGTTCTCAGCACACCAATTCTCTGCCTCGGTAAGATGCTGTGTTGCTGTAATACATTTTATTAAAAAAAAGAAAGAGAAAATTCTTTAAATGGTCATCATAAAGCTTATAGCTTTTTCCTCCATATTTACAAGGAATGTAAGGAAAGTAAAAAAAAATTAATGTGTGGTATATTTATAATACATTATTAACATTACTGCTTTCGATCACAGATTCTACAAGTCTTCAATGTTTCTTACAATACACTATTATTAACACAGCACACAAAGCATTTCTAATGTTTTAAGGCCTTTAAGAATTGTACGTGTTTGTCAGAAGATGTAAGACAGGCTTTTGGGCTTTGACGTCTACTGGTTAATGATTAACAGTCGGCATCTGAGCCGAAACACGAAGTCTTTTTATACATTTTATTCACTACACCATAGGCATTGTAAGCCAACATCAACAAAATGTAATTCATCTTTCTTATGAAAGTTTATAAAACAAGGTGTCTGAACCTGCACATCGGTGTCCTGTGCTGGATGCTGGAGAAGGGAGGCTGACGTTTCTTCAAAATGTAAAGATCTGAAACCTGCACATCGCAGTGCTATGGAACAGAATAGCAAGACATTTTTTTCATTTCAGATGTAGTGCAAGTCTTTACTCTGTCTTCTCATTAATGGCTCAATAAAGTCTAAACCTGACAACAGAGAAAATGATACCACTTTGGCTTTGGTCACGTGTGCTTTGTGCTGACGTGTGCTTTGCCAACGCTAATCTGTTGAGAGTTGTTGGTTTGTTCTGTGGTGGGAGATTTAAATAAAAAAAAATACATTTTGCTCTTAAAAACTTGGGTTTTGGTTGCCGCTAAGGAACCGTGTGGGAATTTTTAAAGCTTTTTTTCCCTTTAGAAGGGTTTTTTTTTTTTTGCTTTTTTTTCGCCCGCACAAGAGCAAAAGTAGCTGGGTGTTTGGAAGTGCGCTTGGAAAGATTATTTGTACTTGTACTTGTTCTTTTTCTAGTTGTCTGTATTTGAATTAGCATCGAGGCGGCAGGGTAGAAAGCAGCAGTAACTGATATCGGCATTTGTAAATAAATAACCGCGTCGTCGTAGCAGCGATTCCTTAGTTTATAGGAAAAGAAAAAAAGGCCGCGGCTGACTTCAAAGCAGTAAAAGGTGGAAACTCAGTAGAGCGCAGGTAAGCAGCCAGCGTGAAGACATCGATCAGGCACAAGGAGCAGTAGGAGCAAATAAGGTAGTAAAGTTTTATTTGTTTATTTTAGATTAAACAGTCCTTAGCGGTCCAGAGGTAGAACAGTTAAGTGGGCGACAGCGTTATTTGTTCATTAATACGGGGGAATACAAACAGTGCGAGTGAAGAGCTTATAAGTAAGAAGAGCGCAAAGCTAGAAGAGACAGAGAAAAGTAAAGTTAACCTCATAGAAAGGGAAACAGCAGGCAGCTGAGAGGGAGAACAGGACAGGAGCTTAAGGGGAAAAGGTGTAAAATATCTGGAGCAGATATTAGTGTTACCATTTAAGTTAAGGAGCAGATGAAAGAAGAAGAAATTTATGTTAAGGCAGCTTAGTAATCCCAAGTCAAATTTTAATAATGAGGCCAGTGCAATGCAAGTCCTATGTTGGACTTTTTAGATGATGGTTTGGAAGAGCCAGTTGTCTATGAGGGCTACATCTGCAAGAGATGCCAGCTGATCCAGCACCTCAAGCTCAGGGTTGCTGAACTGGAGGAGGAGTTGGCTGACCTGCGTTGTAATAGAGAATTGGCGGACTTGGCCCAGGTGTCCTTTAGATAGATAGATAGATAGATAGATAGATACTTTATTAATCCCAAGGGGAAATTCACATAATCCAGCAGCAGTATACTGATACAAAGAAACAATATTAAATTAAATAGTAATAAAAATGAAAAGAATTAAAATAAAATTAATGTTCGCATTTACTCCCCCGGGTGGAATTGAAGAGTCGCATAGTGTGGGGAGGAACGATCTCCAGTCTGTCAGTGGAGCAGAACAGTGACAAAAGTCTGTCACTGAAGCTACTCCTCTGCCTGGAGATGACACTGTTCAGTGGATGCAGTGGATTCTTCATAATTGACAGGAGTTTGCTTAATGCCCGTCGCTCTGCCACAGATGTTAAACTGTCCAACTTTAATCCTACAATGGAGCCTGCCTTCTTAACAAGTTTGTCCAGGCGTGAGGCATCTTTCATCTTAATGCTGCCACCCCAGCACACCACCATGTAGAAGAGGGCACTTGCCACAACCGTCTGGTAGAACATCTGCAGCATCTTACTGCAGATATTGAAGGATGCCAACCTTCTCAGAAAGTATAGTCTGCTCTGAGCTTTCTTACATAGAGCATCAGTATTGGCAGTCCAGTCCAATTTGTCATCCAGCTGCACTCCCAGATATTTATAGGTCTGCACCCTCTGCACACAGTCACCTCTGATGATCACAGGGTCCATGAGGGGCCTGGGCCTCCTAAAATCCACCACCAGCTCCTTGGTCTTGCTGGTGTTAAGGTGTAAGTGGTTTGAGTCACACCATTTAACAAAGTCTTTGATTACTTTCTATACTCCTCCTCCTGCCCACTCCTGATGCAGCCCACAATAGCAGTGTCATCAGCGAACTTTTGCATGTGGCAGGACTCGAGTCATATTGGAAGTCTGATGTATATAGATTGAACAGGACCGGAGAAAGTACAGTCCCCTGCGTGCCCCTGTATTGCTGCACACAATGTCAGACCTGCAGTTCCCAAGGCGCACATATTGAGGTCTGTCTGTAAGATAGTCCACAATCCATGCCACAAGGTGTGAATCTACTCCCATCTCAGTCAGCTTGTCTCTAAGGAGCAGAGGTTGGATGGTGTTGAAGGCGCTAGAGAAGTCCAAAACATAATTCTTACAGCACCACTGCCTCTGTCCAGGTGGGAGAGGGATCGATGAAGCATATAGATGATGGCATCCTCCGCTCCCACCTTCTCCTGGTATGCGAACTGCAGAGGGTCGAGGTGTGACGGACCTGTGGCCTCAGGTGGTGAAGCAGCAGCCTCCATGGTCTTCATCAGATGTGACATCAGAGCAACAGGCGGAAGTCATTCAGCTCACTAGGACGTGATACCTTTGGGACAGGAGTGATACAAGATGTTTTCCAAAGCCTGGGACTCCCCTGTTCCAGGCTCAGGTTGAAGATGCGCTGTAGAGGACTCCCCAGTTCCAACGCACAGGCCTTCAGCAATCGTGGCGATACACCATCTGGACCGCTGCTTTGCTGGCACAAAGTCTTTTCAGCTCTCTGCTCACCTGGGCTGCTGTAATTGTGGGTGGGGATGTCTCACCTATGCTGGTATCAGCAGAAGGATGGTTGGAGGATGCAGTACTCCGAGGTGAGAGTGGGTTACTGTGATCAAACCTATTAAAGAAGTTGTTCATTTGGTTTGCTCTCTCCACGTCTGTCTCGATGGCGGCACCCCGCTTCGAGCTGCAGCCAGTGATAATCTTCATCCCATCCCATACTTCCTTCATACTGTTGTTCTGCAACTTCTGCTCCAGCTTTCTCCTGTACTGCTCTTTCGCCGCCCTGAGCTGGACTCGGAGTTCCTTCTGCACGCACTTCAGCTCATGCTTATCACCACCTTTAAAAGCCCTTTTCTTCTGGTTCAAAAGGGCCCTTGATGTCACTTGTAATCCATGGCTTGTTGTTAGCATAGCAGCATACTGTTCTTACTGGAACTACAATGTCCATACAGAAGTTGATGTAATCAGTTGTGCATTCAACAGCCTCTTCAATGTTCTCACTATGTGATCTCAGCAATATATCCCAGTCTGTAGTTCCAAAGCAGTCTCTCAGAGCCTGCTCTGCCTCAGGGGACCACTTCCTGAATGAGCGTGTGGTTGTAGGTAGCTCTCACTCTTGGTTTGTATTGAGGCTGAAGCAGAACCAGGTTATGATCTGCTTTCCCAAGTGCAGGCAGCAGGGTGGCGCTGTATGCGTCTTTAACGTTTGCATATAGTAGGTCAATAGTCCTGTTTCCCCGAGTGTTACAATCCACATACTGGGAGAAGGCAGGTAATGTTTTATCCAGCGTTACATGGTTAAAGTCTCCAGCGATTAGCACAAGTGCCTCAGGGTGCTGCGTTTGTAACTTAGCAACTGCGGAATGGATGATGTCACTCGCCATCTCCGCGTTCGCTTGAGGGGGGATGTAAACAATAACAGCAATCACGTGTCCAAACTCTCTGGGCAAGTAATAGGGCGCAGACTTACGGCCAACAGTTCGATGTCCCTGCAGCAAGTGGAGATTTTAGAGAGATAGTGTGCACCCCTAAGGTGGCGCGGGAGGAGATTCCAGACCAGACAAGTAGGAATAGGTGGGTCACGGTCACAAGGCGTAAGGTAAAGGGTGCACAATGTCCGGCATCAACCCCAGAATTAGAAGTGTCTAACGTTATCATGTCCTGGGAGCTGGACGGTGACTCTGATAATTCTGAGGTGGTAGGCAGGGTTGAGGAGCCCCAACGGGCCACCTCAAAATGAGTTCCCAAAATGAGAGAGGTAGTGATAGTTGGGGACTCAATCATTAGGGGATTGAAGCGCAGGTGTGCTCCAGAGAGAGAGTCTCGCACAGTGTGTTGCCTTCCGGGAGCACAGGTGGGAGACCTCCCTGGAAGGGTGGATAGGCTCTTGGCCAGAGCGGGGGTGGATCCAGTTGTCATTGTCCACGTTGGAACAAATGACATACATAAGGGTAGTCTGTCAGTTCTGCGATCCAAATTCAAAGAGTTAGGTACCAAGCTGAGGAGCAGAACTGACAAGGTAGTCTTCTCCGAAGTTCTGCCTGTGCCACGCCAGTCCAGGTAAGATTGAGGAGATTAGAAGGCTTAACGTGGCTCAAATCTTGGTGCAGGGTAGAAGGGTATAGGTTTATGGGGCATTGGGACTCCTTTTGGAACAGATGGGACCTGTTCGCCGTGGACGGGTTACATCTGAACCGGAGGGGCACCAATGTATTGGGGAGGCGTATGTGTAGGCTAGTCGAGGATTGTTTAAACTAGGGAATGGGGGGGCAGGGAGTTTAGGACAGGCCAGATTTAGATCTATACATGGAAGAACAAACAATGGTGTAGAAATAAAAATGCATAGTAATGTAAATTTTAAGCAAACACGTAAGATAGAAGGATTAACACATTAAAAATAGCTTGCCTTAATGCTAGAAGTATCAAAAATAAGGTAAGTGAGTTGGAGTTGTATGTAGCAGAGCATAATTATGATATTATAGCAATAACGGAAACCTGGCTAAATAACAAAGATGGGGATGAGTGTAACATAGAGGGATACACATTTTTAGGAAGGATAGACAGAACAGAAAAGGAGGTGGGGTTGCTGTTTATGCCAAACAGGAATTAAATGTAAGTCATCTTCAGTTGGATGATGAGCCCCATCTTAGTGAGGACATGTGGCTTCGCCTGGAAAATATTAGGGAAAAGGTCTCATTTTAGGAGTGTGTTATAGACCACCCAATTCAGACAGTAATTTCAACACACATCTTTTAGTAATATCAAAAGGCAAGTTTACAGGGGATATTATAGTCATGGGGACTTTAATTATCCAAATATTAACTGGGATAACCTTACAGATGGAGGAGCACAAGAGCAGGAGTTTTAGAAGTAATCAGCGACTGTTTTTAACACAGCATGTTAAAGCACCAACAAGGGGTGAAGCCTGTCTGGATTTAGTATTCTGTAATAATCAGGATAGAATTGAGGGTGTAGAGGTGATTGAACCACTAGGGTCAAGTGACCATAATGTAATACAATTCTCAGTATTTTGTAAGAGTACAGATGCAAAGACTAAAATTGTTAAGTTGAACTTTAGTAGGGCTAATTTTGAGCAGATGCGACAAAGTCTAAGTAGGATAGACTGGGATAAGCTTTTAAATGTGGAGACAGTCGAGGAGCAGTGGAACAGGTTTAAAATGTTTTACATGTAATGCAGGACAGATACATACCTAAATTTGGAAGTAATAGGAAACTAAAAAACTCCACGATGGATTAATAAAGATTTAAAAAGAAGTTGCAAAGGAAAAACTGCTGTATAAGGCATATAAGACTAATGACTGCAAAGAGAACGAGCGTATGAGAACATGAGGGCAACCATTAAGAAGGATATCAGAGAGGCTAAAAGACAGTTGGAGAGGAATATAGCAGATAAGGCGAAAGAAGACCCCAAGAGATTCTTTCAGTATTTTAGTAGTAAAAGAACAGTTAAGGAGGAGGTCAAGTTCATCAGGAATAGTAAAGGGAATTAAAAGATACAGACAATGAAATAGCAGATGCCCTAAACTTACATTTTTCTGAGGTGTTTACAAGTGAGCAAGTGGATAACCTGCCAGAGGTAAACACAACTACTAAGGAGGTACTGAGGGATTTGGAAATTGTAGAGGGAGAAGTGCTGCTCAGATTAAATAAGATGAAATCAAACAAATCACCAGGCCCAGATAATATTTATCCTCGTGTTCTTAAGGAGGCTAGTGAGTACATATATAAACCCTTGACACATATTTTTAGGAAGTCACTGTGCACTGGAGAGATTCCAAAGGACTGGAAAATGGCAAATATCATCCCATTATATAAAAAGGGTGACAGGGCAGATCCAAGCAACTATAGGCCAGTAAGCTTAACAAGCATCACAGGAAAATTAATGGAAGGAATTATTAAGGATAAGATTGAGCAACACATGACAAGGACAGGAGTTATTCTGAACAGTCAGCATGGGTTCAGAAGAGGGAGGTCGTGTTTTACTAACATGTTGGAATTCTATGAGGAGGCAACAAAAGGATACGATCAAAGTGGAGCTTATGATATTATTTATCTGGACTTTCAGAAAGCATTTGATAAGGTGCCACATGAGAGGTTGGGCATCAAGTTAAAAGAAGTGGGAATTCAGGGTGATGTTTTTAGATGGGTGCAGAATTGGCTCAGACACAGGAAGCAGAGGGTGATGGTGCGAGGAACCTCATCAGAACTGGCGATGTTAAGAGTGGTGTTCCACAGGGGTCAGTGCTAGGGCCGCTGCTATTTTTAATATATATAAATGATTTAGATAGGAATATAAGTAACAAGCTGGTTAAGTTTGCAGATGATACCAAGATAGGTGGATTAGCAGATAATTTGGAATCCGTTATATCATTACAGAAGGACTTGGATAGCATACAGGCTTGGGCAGATTTGTGGCAGATGAAATTTAATGTCAGTAAATGTAAAGTATTACACATAGGAAGTAAAAATATTAGGTTTGAATACACAATGGGTGGTCGGAAAATCGAGAGTACACCTTATGAGAAGGATTTAG